>NC_133324.1:652941488-653189138 GCF_042186555.1 Aquarana catesbeiana
AAACAAAAAAATTAAAAAACTTGATTTTAAAAAACCAAAAAAATTAAAAAACTTGATTTAAAAAAAACAAAAAAATTAAAAAACTTGATTTTAAAAAAACAAAAAAATTAAAAAACTTGATTTTAAAAAACCCAAAAAATTAAAAAACTTGATTTTAAAAAACCAAAAAAATTAAAAAACTTGATTTTAAAAAACCAAAAAAATTAAAAAACTTGATTTTAAAAAACCAAAAAAATTAAAAAACTTGATTTTAAAAAACCAAAAAAATAAAAAAACTTGATTTTAAAAAACAAAAAAAATTAAAAAACTTGATTTAAAAAAAAAAAAAAATTAAAAAACTTGATTTTAAAAAACCAAAAAAAATAATATACAAACTTTATTAAAAAAAAATAATAAAAACAAAAATAACTTGATAAAAAAAAAAAAACATAAACAAAAAAATTGCTTTAAAAAAAAAAAAAACAAAACAAAACTTGATTTTCCCAAAACAAAAAAATAAGCCTGTTTGTGAAAATCAAAAAGCCAAAAATATTTTTTTGTGGATTAGGTATAAATATTTAGATATAATTATATTTTGCTACATTATTAAGATATCATTCTATTTTTGTCTATGAACATTTTATACTAAATGCAGAACTGAATGCATAACAGCCATTAATAAAAACATCTCCTTATAGGAATTAAATAAATGTGTGGTTTGTTATTTCAAGGCTCAGTATCATTTTAGTTATAATTGTAAAAAAGTTGTTTACAGTGGCAATGGAGCTTATTTAGACATTTAAAATTACAATACAGTTGGCACTACAACTGCTCGACCATAACCTAGGAGACAGCCCAAAAGAAAGGCAAGCAATAAATATAATGCAAGATTTCATCAATAATTTTTTTATTGTCAAAAATTATATATCCTGGCCCATTGCAATGGCCCCCCTACCCATAAAATAATTAACATATTGCTGTCTAACTTGACGGGCACTTTGGGGGGCCAAGCCAGTACGGACAGTATCCAGGCCTGTAAGGTTGGCTTCTATTTGTCCGGCCTCAGGCCCAACTGTGCCTATATAATTTGGAGAATGCTTATTTAAAAAGTTGTGCAGAATGCAGCACGATAAAATGATAAAATTAAGTTTGTATTCCGCCAAATTAATGGCTGTTTGAAACAGGCGGAACCGGCTGGCCAGAATTCCAAACGCATTCTCAACCACTCTTCTAGCTCTGGCCAGCCGGTAATTAAAAACCCTCCTCTCCGGGGTGAGGGTTCTTTGGGGAAATGGCCTCATGAGGTGCTTGCTGAGAGCAAAGGCTTCATCGGCAATGAAGACAAAGGGGAGTCCTTCCACGTTATCCTCATCAGGTGGCAATCCCAGGCCACCACTCTGGAGACGCTGGCAGAACTCCGTCTGGGCAAATACTCCTCCATCCGACATCCGGCCATTCTTCCCCACGTCCACATATAAAAAATCATAGTGTGCCGACACCACCGCCATTAAAACAATACTGTGGAACCCCTTATAATTAAAATAATATGACCCCGAATGGGGTGGTGGCACAATGTGGACATGTTTCCCATCTATAGCCCCTCCACAATTGGGAAAGTCCCAACGGCTGGCAAAATGGGATGCCACAGTCTGCCATTCCTGTGGCGTTGAAGGAAACTGGGAAATCAAACAAGAAAACCAAAATCAATTAATTTTGAAGCTAACATTGCAATAAAATTAGACAATTAAAAACATTATTCCCCAGCATCAGTATAACATTCAATAATTTAATTGTTCTGGAATAACTAATATGGAAAGGCACACTTATCAGATTGCTCACCCCCTCTGATGGAACATTGATTACATTTTAGGGGGTTGTGAAATCCCTAAAAAAAATTACTTTTAGGACACGCAGGAATTTAGGGACTAAAAAGGCTACAAGACTGCAGTTGTCGCACTCTGCAGGTGCAGTTGCTAACCAGCTTACAGTAAATGAGGTAATGTAAAAAGGCATTCATGTTGCAAGGAGTACACAATCACATGCAAGGGCAATTAATGAAAACACTTTGAGGCTTGCATATGATTTGATGATGGAAATCAGCAGAGCTTCTGCTCATTTACTAAAGCACTGGAACAAATGCACTTGTAGAGTGCACATGCATTTTGCAAAGTGCAACATATATTTGCTTTAGACAAATCAACACCACAGAACATTCCAGCAAATTTTAACGAGGGTGGGGGTGGGGGGGTTGTGAAATCTAGATAATTGCTCATTAGCAGCACACTATTTGGAGTGAGTTTAGGTGGGGGGGGGGGTTGTGAAATCTAGATAATTGCTCATTAGCAGCACACTATTTGGAGTGAGTTTAGGGGGGGGGGGTTGTGAAATCTAGATAATTGCTCATTAGCAGCACACTATTTGGAGTGAGTTTAGGTGGGGGGGGGGGGTGGGGGGGTTGTGAAATCTAGATAATTGCTCATTAGCAGCACACTAAATACACTCAAACAAAATACATTCCAAATGAGTAGACTAGGTGGATATGTTCCCATCACTTCATGCTGGGAAGGTTATTGAAGGAAAATATACATGCATGACAAAAAATAACAGGAAAAAATTCCAGCATGTGTGAGGATAAAAAGGGGACATTCACACTATATTGCAATGATGGTAAGTAGTGTTTGAAGCAAGAAATACATCACATTATCAAAGATTACATAAAAGAACATGTGATGCTAATAAAAGAAAAATATCTTACCTTAATATAGTCCTTCTGCAGGACCTGTATGATGGCAGAACAGGTCTCTGGGATAATGATCCCCAGAGCCTGGGGGGAGATGCCTGTCGAGAACTTAAGGTCCTGCAGGCTTCTCCCTGTGGCCAAATACCGCAAGGTAGCGACCAGCCTCTGCTCCGGAGTGATGGCTTGCCTCATGCAGGTATCCTGCCTGCTGATATAGGGGGTCAGCAAAGCCAACAAACGGTCAAAAACGGGGTCCGTCATCCGGAGAAAGTTCCTGAAATCCTCAGGATTATTCTCACGGATCTCACGGAGCAAAGGCATGTGACAGAACTGGTCACGCTGAAGCAACCAATTCTTGGTCCATGAACTCCTCCTCGCCCTGTTCATGGACTGGTCTTGGGCTGAAGAATAAACTACAGCACCAAGCACATACAATGCACGAGCTCTACGACGAGTACGTACAGGTAACATGGCTTCAAAACGGTCGGCTGGTCAGAACGCACTAAACAGAACGCACTGAAGAACAGCAAGGCCTGTGAAGAACGACCTGAAAATCAGGAACGAGCGGCCAATAAAACAAAGATTTCTCAATGCCAACTGACCAAACGCACTGAAAAGCAGATACAAACCTCACAAGCACAGACTGAACAACAGTTAAAACGAACTGAAAAATACGAGTCTCACAAGCGCGAATCGTCTCTCACCAAACTTCTACTAACACGAGATAAACACGAGATTAGCAGAAGGAGCCCAAAGGGTGTCGTACGGGCTATTGAACTTCCGTTTTATAGTCTCGTCGGACTTGGTGTACGTCACCGCGTACTAGGCTGTCGTACTTTTGTGTGGTCGTGTGTGTGCAAGTCCGTTCGTAAGAAAGTCTGCCGCAAGTCCGCCGAAGGTACGTCGGAAGTATGTCGGACAGGCTGTCGGACTTTTGTAGACGAAAAGTCCGACCGTGTGTACGCGGCATTAGTGTTTAACCCCTTCCCTGCCAGTGTCATTTACACAGTAATCAGTGCATTTTTATAGCACTGATAGCTGTATAAATGACAATGGTAACAAAATAGTGTCAAAAGTGTCCAATTTGTCCGCCATAATGTCACAATCACGATAAAAATTGCAGATCGCCGCCATTACTAATAAAAAAAAATTGATAATAAAAATGCCATAAAACTATCCCCTATTTTGTAGACGCGATAACTTTTGTGATAACTTTTGCGCAAACCAATGAATACACGCTCATTGCGATTTTTTTTTACCAAAAATATGCAGAAGAATACAAAATGTGTTTTTTTTATATAGTTTTGGGGGATATTTATTATAGTAAAAAATATTGCTTTTTTATCAAAATTGTCGCTCTTTTTTTGTTTATAGCGCAAAAAATAAAAACCGCAGAGGTGATCAAATACCACCAAAAGAAAGCTCTATTTGTGGGGAAAAAAGGACATCAATTTTGTTTTGGTGTAACGTCGCACAGCCGCGCAATTGTCAGTTAAAGCGATGCAGTGCCGAATCGCAAAAAATGCTCTGGTCAGGAAGGGGATAAAATCTTCCGGGGCTGAAGCGGTTAAAAAACAAGGACATGACATGCAGCCAGCTCAAAAAGTTCAGCAAACGCGTTTCACACACCTTCACTGCACATTGCTTTACTGAATAAATTATACAATGGTAACTAGTGCAGTGTGTGGCTCAGATCAGGTTTTCTTTTTAAAGCTGCACTTTTCTCAAAACCCCTGCTGATCTCTTAAGCTTCCCAAACGGCTCCTCGATGTAATATTGACCAATAGGGAGTCTTGGAAAAGTCCTGGCTGGGTGCCAGGAGAGGCAAAGGGCAAAAACCAAAAGACGCACAGAAAACAGCAATAGGAGGAGAGATTAAAGAAAGATTAGGAAGGCAGTAGGAGAGCGAAGCACTTTGTCATATCTTACACTCCAGCTCCCACTGTTTGGTCTTATGCAGCGTACACACGAGCAGACTTTTTGACCGGACTGGTCTGACGGACCAAGTCCGGCGGACAATCCGATCGTGTGTGGGCTTCATCGGACCTTCAGCGGACTTTCCCAGTCGAAAATCTGATGGACTTTAGATTTGAAACATGCTTCAAATCTTTCCGACGGACTCGAGTCCGGTCGAAAAATCCGCTCGTCTGTATGCTAGTCTGACGGACGAAAACCCACGCTAGGGCAGCTATTGGCTACTGGCTATCAACTTCCTTATTTTAGTCCGGTTGTACGTCATCACGTACGAATTCGTCGGACTTTGGTGTGATCGTTTGTAGGCAAGTCCGTTCGCTCAAAAGTCCGTCGGAAGTCCGTCAAAAGTCTGACGAAAGTCCACCGGAATGGCCGTCAGACTTTTGTTGCCGAAAAGTCCACTCGTGTGTACGCGGCCTTAGTGCTTTAGCAGCTATGGTTGGACTTTGGGACAAAAGGGAGCAGTATATTGCACAACAAGTTCAGTGATGGAAACAGGAAGTCCAGCTACAAATCTCCCTACAGGACATCAGTATTAAAGAAAGACTAAAGAATAAATAGGTAACCCATGTATAGAAGGAAAACTTTACCTTAATCCGGACTTCACCTGCTTTTGGTGGTTGTACTTCAATTTCCTCAATTTCCAGTGGCTGATTTAGGGCCCAAGCCACAGCAGCTTTACATTTAATAACCTATAAGCAAAACATACACCCTGCTATAAGAGAGCTTATTTAGTACAGTAGTAGAAAGAGTCATTCTAAAATAAAACCTGATCTTAGTCTTAAATTTAGACACCATGATCCTAAAAACACAGGTATTTGAACACTTATTGGCAACACCAGAAATGTTATAAATGAGGACAACTGTTGTAAAATTAGCTTTTCTTTAGTTTCCACGGCACAATTTTCTATTTACATAATTTAATTATTTATGGTAAAGGTTATCCAAACCCGAGAACAAAAATGTATTAAATTGCAGCTTACCAGCCCTTAGATTTATTAGCTGTGTTTTTTCATTTTCTTTTTTATATTTACTTGGTGATCCTGCCATTTATACAATGCATGTCCTTGGATATCTCGCACTCAGCAAACTCTAGGCTGCTTGCTTCTAATTTGAACTACTGAACCCCACCCCCCACCCCCATCTCTATAACATAAGGACAGGTGTTCTGTATTCCACAATGGGTGAAATCGGCGGAACATGACATAGATTAGGGCAGAATGGGGCTCTCAGAAAGGTAGCAGCTTGGCCCCTTATCTCTTCAACTGACCTTGATAAGGATTGCAATGGGCACAGAGAACTGCCCTATTTGCATTGTCTGTACTGCCATGGCTCCATCAGACACCAATCAGCTGTATTTTTCCTGTCTCCTTGATGGGTGCTAAGAGTGGTTGCAAAAAGGCCTTTGAGGCTAGGCCAAAAGCAGTGAGTTCTATCCCCCTGGGGGAAGTGTACTGAGCTAGAGGTGTAGATGCAGCAGTCCTGTCTCTGGAACAATATGCAGGGAGTCAAGAGCTGGATAAAAAGAGCCTATGTCAAGTCAGAGCCCTCTGAGTGGGTATTAATGAACCTTGGAAGGAGCAAGACTTTGCAAAAGGGACGATGGCTTAAGAGTGATATGTAATGTGCTGCTTTCACATGATGACTGCTGCGGTACGTCCATCAGATGTGTGATTGGCAAAGTGATGTCAAGTGACCCAGGATAGTATGCCCATGTGATGTAATTTTTCACTGTTCTTTACAAGAACACCAGTAATGTGCAGAAACTATATCATGTGGACACTCCTTTCTTTTGAATATAAAGGTTGGAAAGGCCTCTGGCATAAGATGGCAGAAGTCAAGAACTACAAGCAGGTGGGTTGTTGCCCTATCATAGAAAGAGTGGGAGAGGGACTTGTACCTCTTGGCGCCAATCATCAATCAATCACAAGCCCCTTACAGGGGTTTGTAAAGTGACTGTTGTGTGTAAAGAAGCAGAAGCATATATGATACATATTTCATGACTCCATATAACTTGTCTCGGACAATTGCATGGTCGCGCAAAACAGTACTCAAATAAAATCAAATAAAATGTATGTCCTTTTTTACTACAAATAGAGCTATCTTTTGGTGGTATTTGATCACCGCCCCATTTTTTTATTTTTTGTGCTATAAACAAAAAAAGACCAACAATTTTGAATATATATATATATATATATATATATATATATATATATATATATTTTTTTTTTTTTTTTTTTTTACTTCCTGCTATAAAACATATCCAATAAGAAAAATATTAAAAAATCTAATTTCTTCATAAATTTAGGTCAATATGTATTCTGCTACATATTTTTTGTAAAAAAAAAATCCCAGTAAGCATATATTGATTGGTTTGCGCAAAAGTTATAGCGTCTAAAAACTATGGGATATTTTTATTTATTTATTTTTTACTAGTAATGGCGGCAATCAGTGACTTACAGTGGGACTGCGATATTGCGGCGGACAGCCGGACACTGACACTTTTTTGGGAACCAGTGACGCTAATACAGTGATCAGTGCTAAAAACATGCACTGTCACTGTACTAATGACACTGGCTGGGAAATGGTTAAACATCAGGGGCGATCAAAGGGTTAAATGTGTGCCTAGCTGGTGTTTTCTAACTGTGTGGGAGGTGCTTGTACTAGGGGAAGACATTGGGTCTGCCGTACCCGCCCATCAGCTCCCGCTGTGAATAATCACAGCGGAAGCGAGCCGCCGGTGGTGCGCACTCACACCTGCTACCCAGAGGTGCAGGATCAGATATATACAGTAAGTGGTCCTGCACGCAGTGGCCACCCTGTAGCAGTAAAACTGCAATCGGGCAGTCAGCAAGCGGTTAAATAATAAACATGTTATACTTACCTGCTCTGTGCAATGGTTTTGCACAGAGCGGCTCTGAGACTTTTCTTTTCAGGGGCCCCCACTGCGGCTCCTCCCCCTCCAGCAGTGCCCTCAGAGAAAGCCGCTTGCCCTGGCCCCTTTCACACGTGCGGACCGTATGTCCGTATTTCATCCATCCGTTTTCGGATGAAATACGGACATACATGCATCCCTATGGGATAGCGGGTGTCAGCAGATGAACATCCGCTGACACCCGATATCATCCGTCCCCGCTCTCGTCCGATTCTGCAGACAGAGGAAAATCCTATTTTTCTATCCATCTGCAGAGCGGATCGGATGAACACGGACAGACGGTCCGTGCTCATCTGATCCCCCATAGGGGAGAGCGAAGATCTTACAGGGCGGTCCCCCCACAGTGTGCGGGTCCCGCCCTGTCATCTGCCGGCTCAGCTGGGAAAAACGGAGCGATCCCCGCTGAGCAGCGGATATTCACGGGTCGGATCAACATGGAGCCATCTCGTGTGAGAGGGGCCTTAGTTTAATTACAGTAAACAACAAAAGATTCTATCTAATACAGAGAAAACAAGTAATGGAATAATTGCAGCATACTGTTCCCCATATCAGTTTAGGATATGAAAAAAAATTACAGTTAGTCTAGATTCACATTTATGCGCCTGCGGTTGATGCATTTTTCAGGCGCGTTTTGCTGTTTTTGATGTGTTTTTGCATGCAGTTTTTATGCATTTTGTGTTTTTCGTATTGACAATGGATCTACATCAGGGGACATTGATTTTGGATTTTTAATAAAGGAATATTCAAAAACTGTGTTTGTGGCTTAACCTGGCATTAGTGGCTTAACCTGATTAGCACTAGCACATGAAAAACTTTTTTCAAAACAGAAAAACAAGATTATTCCAGTGAAAATGAATTATTTTATTTGGAAATTCTTTATCCATTATTATCACAATGGGAATCATACAACTCTGTAATGTAAAAGCATAAAAAGAGAGTACCAGCAAAGAATTTGTAGAGCTTAACCTATAGTGTGCTTTTGGGAAAAGGTATGGTATCACTGCATGTGTGGTAGGTAATATTAGAAAGATTGGGAAACCAGGGGGCAGTTTTCAAACGTGAGGGGGGGAAAGAAAAGGGAAAGAAGGGAGGATAAAGGGTAAAGTGGTAGGGAGGGATAAAGTGTATTAAATCAGTTGGGATGGGAGAGTGCACTGAGTGCCAAAAAAGGGGAGAACATAAGAGAAGAACTGAAGATGTTGAATATGTACTTAATTAGCAATATTACTTGCTACAAGTTTAAGATCTGGATTATTATTTATTTCGCCATGGAGGTCCGAACATTTACTGCAATTTCCACGTGTCATAACTAATTCTAATGCCTCGTACACACGATCAGACATTCCGACAATAAAATCGTGGATTTTTTTTCTGACGGATGTTGGCTCAAACTTGTCTTGCATACAAACAGTCACACAAATGTTATCGGAAATTCCGATCGCCAAGAACACGCTGACGAACAACACGTACGACGGCACTATAAAAAGGAAGTTCAATACCAAGTGTGCCACCCTTTGGGCTCCTTCTGCTAATCCCGTGTTAGTAGAAGTTTGGCGAGAGACGATTCGCGCTTTTCAGCCTCGTACTTTTCAGCCTCGTGCTTTTCAGTTCGTTACTGCTCTTCAGTTTGTGCTTGTGGGTTCGTATCTGTTCTTCAGTGCGTGTTGTCAGTTCCTATCTGTTTTGCAGTGCGTTGTTGTCCACTCGTTTCTGATTTTCAGATCGTTCTTCTCAGGCCTTTCTGATTTTCAGTGCATTCTGTTATTTCGTTCATTCTGACCAGCCGACCGTTTTCTAGCCATGTTGCGGGTACGTATTCATCGTAGAGTTCGTGCTGTACAGGGGTTTGGTGTTGGAGTTTTTTTTCTTTGACCCAAGTGCAGTCCATGAACAGGGCGAGTAGGAGTTCATGGAAGAAGAATTGGTTGCTCCAGCGTGACCAATTCTGTCACATGCCTTTGTTGCGGGAGTTCCGGAAGAATGATCCTGATGATTTCAGGAATTATCTCTGGATGACGGACCCCGTTTTTCACCGTCTGTTGGCTTTGCTGTCCCCTTATATTACCAAGCAGGACACCTGCATGCGGCAAGCCATCACTGCAGAACAAAAGCTCGTCGCCACCTTGGCGACGGGGGAGAAGTCTGCAGGACATCAAGTTCTCGACAGGCATCTCCCCCCAGGCTCTGGGAATCATTATTCCAGAGACCTGTTTTGCCATCATTCAGGTCCTGCAGAAGGACTATATTAAGGTAAGTTTTATCCTTTAACATCACATTCAATGTATTTAATGTTTGCTAATGTATTGTACTTATTTCATTATTCCCTAGTTACTATGATTGTAATATGCTGATTGTAACATGCTGTGAATGTCCTCTTTATCCTCATGCATGCTGGAAGCTTTTAAAGTTCCCTTTTCTGTCCTTCATGCATATTTGCCTTCACTAACCTCCCCAGCATGCTATCCTGGGCCCATACACACCTAGCCTAGTCACTTAACAATGTATTTTGTCAGCTCCATTGTAGTGCTTGCCCTAAACACCTCCTAAAATGTGTTTATATCGGGGGGCGTGGCCTGGCAAGCGATGGTGTAGGACGCAGCCAGCAGGAGCTCCTCTTGCCAAATCCTCCTGTTTACCAGCCTGACTGCTAATTGGACCGTTAGCACATCAAAACGGACGCTACACTGACCCGGGATCGGGATCCACTATGTCGCCTACAAAAAAAGCGCCTGCAACGGTGGACAAACTAGCCAAATACCGCCACGAGAGTGCCGAAGGGCAGGCCAAAGATGGCGCCGCCGCGTGCTCGGGAGAAGACCGCCAGGCCGCAGAAACAGCGAAAGTATTAGAGGCAATCGCAGATCTACAAACTAATCTCACTACTAAGATAGATGAGGTTAAAACAGACATCTCACTTCTCAGACAGGATTTACCCAAGGTGAGAGACAGAGTCACAGAAACCTAAGCACGCATCAGTACTGTGGAGGATACCCTGCATCCACTACAACACATGACAGAAGAAATGCAGCGCCAGATCCAACAGCTTCATTCTCACCAGGACGATCTGGAGAACAGAAGCCGCAGATGCAATCTCAGATTTATTGGATTACCTGAAAGAAGTGAAGGTAAAGACCCCGCAGAGTATCTGGAGAATCTCCTTATTGCCACATACGGCCGGGAGGCCTTTTCAGTGATGTTTGCGGTGGAGAGGGCACACCGCATACCTGCTAAACCCCCACCTACAGGTGCACCTCCCTGCACTTTTATTGCTAAATTCTTGAACTTTAAAGATCGGGATAAGATCATGCGACTTACAAGGGAGAAAGGAAATATAAGATTGGAAAATGGACATGTGGCTGTATATCCAGATTTCTCCAACGAAGTGCAGCGGAAAAGATCCCAGTTTCAAGATATCAAGCGCCGCTTGAGGATACTGCACCTCAAGTATGCCATGCTTTTTCCAGCCAGGCTCAGGGTTGAAGAGGATGACCGCGTGCACTTTTGTGAGACCCCCGCCGCAGCAATGGCATGGCTAGATCGCCGCGAAAGGCCGACCTGAAGTTGACACCACAAACATGGAACTGTGAGTACACTAACCCAACCACACTGAAGTTTGAGACCCCACAACAGCTTCCCCCTCTGACACTGGCTGGCAGCCTTGTACTGTGTTCTGTTTTCCTCACAGGCTGTTGAATAACGGTTAGGACTTAGACTACCCAAATCCTATAGTGATATGTGGGGCTGTTACAAGTTAGTAGGGGTTGGTGCTGATTCCTGTTCCCAACTCCTTTGACTGTTTTAGGATATAGATCTCCTGGTATGCATCCCAAATACTGGAACTATGTTGCTAATCGGCAGACAAATTTCCTTGCAAGAACAAGAGGACGCCATGCACACTCTGCAAACCTATACCACACTAAGATCAGAGAGGAATCGCTCCCATAGGGACAATGTTACTAGATGCAAATTACCAAGCACAAATCTCAAGCTTTGTACCTCCAGTGAGTTTTTTATGCTGGATGCCTGTTTTTTTACTTTATTTTTTCGTTAGGAGATGCATGCTCTCACCATGTTGGGGAGGTGTGTAGCTGGGAGGGAGGGTTGTTGCCCGATTACAGGGCCTAAGTTTGGAACTATATGTTATACACAAAGGGTTGATCAGATACCAGATATATATTCATACAGGTATAAATGACATGTTTGCAGATAATGATGTAATTCACAATAGGAAATATGCAAAGTCTATAGACAGGATAGCTCTGGTGGTCCGCTCCATGATGCACGGATGGATGCCTAAATGACTACACTTAAATTTTTGACCTGGAACGTCTGGGGAATGAGAGATAAAATCAAACGCACAGCAGCCCTTACATATTTAAAATCGCAGAAAGCAAATATTATAGTCCTCACTGAAACCCACGTTACAGGACATCTAAGATCCGCTCTGAAATGTCCCTGGATAGGTTGGGCATACCATAGTACACACACCAGCTTTTCCAGGGGAGTTACCTTAATGGTGACCAAAAACACACCATTTGAGCTTGTTTCTATGGAGTCGGACCACCAGGGGCGATATTTATTTTTGCATGCTACTATAGGGGGAATGCATGTGTTATTAATTGCGTGCTATATCCCCCCTCCATACAGCTCGGAAGTGGTCAAGGGGGGTTTATCTTTCATGGCCCAATATCCGACGGTCCCGGCTGTGTGGATGGGGGATTTTAATATGACAATGAATCCATATTTGGACCGCCCGGCACAGGCTGGGGCAGGGAAAAGCGAAACACAGCAGACTAGGCTAAGTAGGATGATGGAGGAATTTGCGTTAATTGACGTATGGAGATATAGAAACCCAAATGAAAGAGCATATACTTGCCACTCCACTAGCTACGCCACCATGTCCAGGATAGATCACATCCTAGTTTCCAAAGTACTTCTTCCTAAGGTTGTAGGGGCAGGATTTGCACTGAGGGCTCTGTCGGATCACTCCCCATGTTGGATACAGATGTCCATGCTCCCCAAGGCACCTATATCTGTCTGGAGACTTCACCCATATTGGTTATCTGTATTAACAGACCACACATCCATAGAGAGAGAACTGAAATTCTTTTTCCAGACTGATCAAAACCTATCCATATTTAACACCCAATGGGATATGTTTAAACTACACGCGAAAAAAATACTCGATAGCAGAATTAAAAGGCTTAAAGCTTCCTCTAAAATTATAATACATCTTACAGAAACTACCCTACAGGAATTAGAGGAGACATACAACACTCATCCCTCCCCTGAAAACCTCAACAAAGTAAAAATGCAAGAAAGAGTAGTATCACAACTGCACGTCGAAAAAGCTAAGCAATGTTTATTTTTTTGTAAAACTAGAATATATGAACATGGAGAAAGAGCAGGGAAACTACTAGCATATCTGGCGCATATGGAGAACAAGCCACCGGTAGTGGTGTCTCTGATGGGGCCCGATGGAGCACTTATTACGGACCCTACACTGGTGGCCAACCAGTTTCTGAGCTTTTACAAGGAACTTTATCGCTCACAAAGTGTAAAAACGCCCCAGGAAATTAGAGCATACCTACACACGATACAATTCCCACGCATAAATCCAGAACAATTCCAGGCACTAGAGAGCCCCATAACCACTCAGGATATTACCACAGCCATCTCCCAATTAGCCAAATCCAAAGCCCCTGGGCTGGATGGCTTGCCCCTGGAATTTTATACCACATACGCCGAAATACTAATCCCAAAATTAAAAACCTTATTTCAATCAATATTTGAATTAGGTAGTCTTCCCCCATCAATGAGAGAGGCCCAAATTATAGTCCTTCCCAAACCAGGTAAAGATCCCCACTACCCAGAATCGTACCGCCCTATATCACTACTACCAGTTGACATTAAGATATTAGCTAAAATTCTGTCCTCTAGATTGAATACAGTCATTCTTTCCCTGGTACATCCTGATCAAACCGGATTTATGCCGGGAAAGAACACGGCAATGAACATCCGGAGACTGTTTATGAGCCTTCAAGCCCGGCATGACAACACAGGAACAAGAGTAGTAGTGGCCCTTGACACAGCCAAGGCATTCGACTCAGTCGAATGGACCTACCTGTGGGAATGCCTACGCTGCTATGGGTTTGGCTCCATCTTTATAAGGTGGGTACAACTTTTATATCAGACCCCAAAGGCACGAGTGTATGTGAATGGGTGGCTATCAGATCAAATTTCCCTGGAAAGAGGAACGAGGCAGGGGTGCCCTTTGTCACCCCTGTTGTATGCTCTTGCAGCGGAACCTTTGGCCATAGCTATAAGGGCTAATCCCGAAATAATAGGTCTAAAACGGGGGGATTCGTGGGAAAAAATAGGATTATATGCAGACGATACCCTTTTATATCTGGCTGATCAGGGTCCCTCCTTACAAGCAGCATTGGAAATCATAGAGACCATGGGAAAATACTTCGGACTATGCATCAATTGGGAAAAATCACAAATCCTCCCCATAGATCAATTCCCCCCTGCAGTGGTAAACCCAGAACTTCCCCTACAGAGAGTAGCGGAGATTAAATATTTGGGAATCAAGGTTACCAGAAATCTCAAGGATTATGTGGCCTTAAATGTAGAACCCCTATTTGCGATTATTAAATCTAAGACACAGACCTGGGCAAAATTGCCACTAGGAGTTATGGGCAGAATCAACTTAATAAAAATGATTCTCCTGCCCAAGATTCTATACATGGTATGGCATGCCCCCTTATACATTCCACTCAAAGTGTTTAAACAAATGGAGGCTATTTTGAACTCCTTTGTGTGGGGACAGGGTAGGCACAAGATAGCATGGCACATTCTTAAGAACTCCACCCAAGAAGGTGGGTGTTCCCTTCCCGATATACAAGACTACTATGTGGCATCACAATTATCGCATATATACTACTTTAACACATCTGAATCACAAAGATATAGGTCTTTAGTATGTGACAAAATGGGAAATCCGCTATTCACCCCTATTCAAGCAATCCTTAGAAAAGGACAATACAAATATAACACTACACGTTTCAATACAGGAATGTTACAACACCATCAGAAAATCTGGGACATAGCAAATAAGAAGCAAAACCAGTCCATTATACATTCACATACTCCGCTGTGGTACAATGATCAACTACCTGCACTGAAAACGGTACTAGACCCACAGATATGGGCAACATATGGTATCATATACTTATCGCATGTGCTAACAGCAGAGGGACCTATAAGTTTTCAATCACTCAAAGACAGATTTTCGCTTCCAAACCACCTACTGTTTAGGTATTTACAGATCCGACATGCACTCAGAGCACAGATGACCACAACTAATATTACCCTGGACATCCCCCCGGTACTGGATGTCCTACTCGGAACAGACCCCACAAAACTTATATCTAATCTCTACTATATTCTTAGACGGTATAGATCACACAAAGTCTCCCTAGTGGCAAAGGAAAGATGGGAACAGGACGTGGGCCCAATTGATGACACAGACTGGGATGAAATTCTGGAGGGGGTTAAGATGGCTTCTCCTAAGCTTTCAGATAGACTTACTCAACTAAACATTGTGCACCGCACGTACGTCACACCTATACAAATGGCCAAATTCCAACAAAATAGAAACCCCATGTGCCCTATGTGCCTATTGGCCCCAGGTTCCTTTTACCACTTAATATGGAGTTGCCCAAACATACAAACGTACTGGCTGCAAGTAACCAAATTTTTACATGATAATATGGGCTCACCGGTGGGTCTTGATCCAAAATTATGTCACCTAGGATTATTGCCTGATGCCGATATAGACAAATACTTAGCTATATTTATTCAGGAAGCACTATTCCTAGCTAGGAAAACAATTGCTAAGGTGTGGATTCAGGCGATGTCTCCTACTTTTCATAATTGGAAAAGGGAAATAAATGGAGTTTTCCCATATAGAAAAATGATATATGCTAATAGAGGTCGTCCGCAAAAATTCTCCAATATATAGGATAGATGGCTGGAGGATGGTGAAACCTGCACTACCTGATGTAATTTAGGGGAAAATACACCCCAGTATAGGACTTTATTTTGCTCTATGACCATTGTAAACTGTATGTTTTATGCTGTATTAATCCTATGTGATTTCACTTGTATCGAATAAGACTGCATGTATATGTCTGGTTCATATTTCAATAAACGGTGCATTTTTACTTTGTTATGGTTAAAAAAAAAAAATGTGTTTATATCTCAAATACTTTTTATTAGAAAAATTCAAAAATAAAATACATTTGTCCTTAAGACAAGAATGTTTACATAATTTATAAAATGACAAAGAAAAAACATGAATAAATGAAAACAACTGTTTTTCCTCTTTATCCCTACCACCCTCCAACCCACCCCTCCCTCCTCCCATCCCCTCCCCTCCATACACTCACACCCCTCCTCTCGCTCCACCCGCACCAGCATTCTTTTACCTAGGGTATTCCAAGTCCAGCCAAAGCTTCCATATTTTCTCAAATTTCTTATTATTACCCCTCTTCCCATAAATATATTTCTCCTTCCCAATCACATCCTTTACCTCTTTCAACCATTCTACTACCGTCGGGGAATCTTTTGCCTGCCACTTCCGTTCGAATCGTTTTTTTACCTTGGAACAAGCATCTAATTATTGCAGTCTGCGTCTCTCTTGACTTATCATTCTCCTCCATCAGGCCCAAAAGACAAGTCCTGGCCTCCATGCCCAGCGATGTCCCAAACACAGAATTTATTTTATCGATTATACCTTTCCAATACCTATACAATCTGGGACATCACCAAAACATGTGTACCAGGTCACCCCACCTGTCCCCGCACCTTTGACATTCGGCATCTGACCTCCTTCGAAACATATACAATTTCAACGGCGTATAATATGACCTATGTATTAAGTACAAATGGGATATAATCTGTGAAGGAGAGAGAGAAACCTTGGGCCCCAATGCCAAAACGTATTTTCATTGTTCCTCTGTTATTGGCCCAACGTCCCCTCCCATTTAATCCTATTTTTGGGTTCTACCACTCCCTCCTGACCTGCCATGCTTATACACCCATACATATCAGAAATTACTCCTTTAGATGTTCTAGCATTAACCAATCTCCTAAAAGAGGGCATTCCACTCCACTCCGGCACCTTCCCACTAAATTGTGCATCTAGGGCATGCCTGACTTGCAGATACCTGTAGAATAATTGGTTAGGAACCGCAAACTCTTCCGCTATCTCCTGGAATGATTTCAATCTACCTGCCTTGTACAACTGTGTCAGGCAATGAATGCCCCTCCGGTCCCATTCCACTATTTTTCCCATTTCTTTAAGCTCCCCTCTCTTCTAGCACGTTACTTCCACTCATATACTGCATTTGTGTCGCAAGGAAATATCACCTTGGATCTGGCAATGCCAAGCCCCCCGTCTCTCTCGGCCGCTGCAACGCCTGCAAGCGAATTATTGCCACTCCATTTTTTCCAAATTGACTCTCTGAACACACCGTCAATTTTTTTTAAACCAGTGTTTTGGAGTCCACACTGGAGAGTTGTGTAGTACGTATAAGATTTGTGGCATCCATACCATCTTGATTAAGTTGCACCGTCCAACAACTGAGAGAGGGAGACAGCTCCACACCCGGCTTTTCTGTTTTAGTTTTATCATAAGTGGGACTACATTTCCCGTTATATACTGCCCCGGATCTCTTGTAACATTAATACCCAAATATCTCATTTGACTTACTACTCTAATTTGGGATACCTATTGCGGAAGGGGTTCGATAAGGGGGTCTATTGGCATAAGTACAGATTTTTTCCCAATTAATTGCCAGCCCAGAAAAATGTCCAAATTCTTTGACTATCCCCATGGCTACATTCAAGGAAGCCTGCGTATCCCCCAGAAATAGCAAAATATTGTCTGCATACATAGCGACTTTCTCCTCCCCCCTCCTTCTTTTGAATCCCTGTACCTCTTGGGAGGTTCTTAAAGCTATAGCCAGTGGCTCCATTGCTAGAGCGAAGAGCAGGGGGGACAACGGACACCCCTGCCTCGTCCCCCTCCCCAACTGGAACCATTCAGAGCACTCACCATTAACCCTAACCTTGGCCCTTGGTCTATCATATAATATTCTTAACCATTGGACAAAGTTAGGGCCAAACTGGAATTCAGCCAGTACCTTCCATATATAGTGCCACTCCAGGCTATTGAAAGCCTTAGCCGCATCTAGTGAAAGGACGGCTCTATTCCCTCCGTTCTCTATTGGAAGTTGCATGTTTAAATACACATGTTCACACTTGTAGATCTATCCGGTATAAAACCAGTTTGGTCTGGATGTATCACTTTGCAAATTATTCCATTCAGCCTTGTTGCCAGGGCTTTTGCCAAGATCTTCACTTCTGAACACAAAAGCGAAATAGGCCTGTATGAAGCCACATCAACCGGGTTTTTCCCCTCTTTCAACAGTACAATAATTGTGGCTTCTGTCATAGATATGGGCAATTTCCCTACCTCCACGGCAGAGTGCAAGAGGCTTTTTTTTGGGGGGGGGCAAACTCATTTGGAACCCTCCCCCCCCCCCAACCTCTAAGTCAGCCGATACCAATACTCTATCTGCTAACTTTGCCAAACCCATACACACTATACCTACCTCTTTTGTGTTCAGATTTATGGATGAATTCACCAAAGCATGTAGTGCAAGGGCCTGCCTGAATACTTTCAAATGGTACTGTTTAAGGCGCATGCGCGGTGCTCTGTGAGATGGCAGCTTAATCCCAGAGCTCCGTCCCGCTCCGTGCACCCTACAGCGGATATACTGACCCCCGCACATCCAGACCCGGACCGGAGGGTTCAGATAATATCAGGGGAGGTGTCCATGCAAGTGGGGGCAGTGAGAAGAGGCTTAAAAGCTCAGTTTTCAGCACTCCCGGGATTGGACGATTTTTCCAAGCTGGCGGCGGACCAGCCACCTCACGAGACTCACACAGGGATCCCAGGCTCCTCTGCCTGGTGGGACACACTGCATGAGGAGGTATGTGGAGGGGCACCATCACCCACAACAAGCGGAGGCCCACTGTCCCCAGCCACCACAGTATCTCTCCTGAACCAGACCCTGGATGACATGCATATGCTCATGTCCCCCTCAGGAGCCCATACTCCCAGGCCTAATGTTATTTACCAGGAGACAGGCCAGCACAACTCACAGCCCCAGGACATTACACTTATGTTCTCAAAATTTGCAGAAATGCTGGATAGGATATTAAAGCAGATCTCCAACTCCTAGGTTCCTGCATTGAAAGCATTGCAAACAAAGTTGAAGCTACGATCGACCGGGTCAATCAAAATACCGATTGGTTTCAGGAACTGCATGTCCAACTGGAGGGGGCCATGGCAAAAATCGACGACCTGGAGAACAGGTCCAGAAGGCTCAATTTTAGAATCAGGGGTCTGCCTGAGTCTGTAACGGACGTCCCAGATGCAGTACATACTCTCATCAAAAACCTCATCCCAGACATCCGAGCCCGCAGGCTAGAGCTCGATTGTGCGCATAGAGCCCTGGGACCCCCCCGCCAGGGCGGCCTACCATGCAACATTGTGGTCAAACCACACTACTATAGTGTCAAGGAAGAGGTCATCAGGAGAGCCCGCACCACCCCACAGATCCAGCTGATGGGACACCAGATTCAAATCTACGCTGACGTCTCGCCCTTCACTATCCAGAAAAGGCGGGCACTAAAGCCCCTTCTAACGGTCTTGACACAAAAGAATATCAAGTACTGGTGGCTTTTTCCTTTCAGCTTAAAATTTTCTCTCAACAGCAAACCTTTCCGATTCTCCACATTCCAGGAAGGGGAACAACTGATGCAGAAACTGGGCCTTTTCCATAAGAATCCACCTTCCCATGCAGTCCTCTCCATCCAGCATGACCAAACGCCCACCTTCATCTAGCCCTCTCACCTCACTATGGCTAGGACAGAGCGCGTCCAATGCACCTATTCCCGTACTCTGAGTCATTAAACGTAATGGTTTCACTGCTCCTGGTCAGGTACTCCCTCATTAATTGGGGGATACCATGACTGTTTCTCCGGGTGAGGTGGACTTGCTCTCACCTCTTACTCGGAGCTCACTTATTCTAGTTCTTCTTACTGTCTCCTCTTTCTTTCTTCTATCTCTCATCTCTCTAATTTTTCTTTCAGGGACGGAGGTGGTCTCTCTCCTCTGCAGGAATCGGACGGATGGTCGGAGATTACCCGCTTTCTCCTCTACACTGCTCCATGGCTGACCCCACCACACACAGACCAGCTCTACGCATTGCCACCCACAATGTTCAGGGACTAAATTCCCCTGGGAAACGCAGAAAATCTTCCAACATTATCATGCCCAAAAAATAGATATTCTGTTCTTACAGGAAACACACTTCCCTAAATATATACCCCTTCATTCATTCATGCCAAATTCCCCAGATTTTTCCTAGCGACTTCTGACAATAAGACCAAAGGCGTTGACCTGTTCTTTTCTCGCAACACTCAGTTCTCCCTGGTTTCAGAATTCAAGGACCCAGAGGGCAGATTTTTGCTTGTAAAGGTCCTCATAGATGAACAACTCTACACCCTCATTTCATATTATGCACCAAACAAAGGGCAGGCGAAATTTTTCAAATACCTTTTCAACACCCTAGCACCACTTGCTGAAGGCCTAGTCATTTATGGAGGAGACTCCAACCTTGCTTTTGATGCAGGAATAGATAGAACTCGTCCCCCAGGTAAAAACTGGGTTCGTCCTACCAGGCAGAGTCTTAATGTGGCCAGACAGATATTCCATCACGGTTTGGTAGATATCTGGAGGGAAATGAAACCGAGGACATGGGACTATACACACTACTAACCCAAATCAATCCTATTCTATATTGGGACCATTTTTTTATGCTACAACAACATATCCCGCTGGTGCTTAAGTCAGACATTTGGGACTCTGCCTGGTCGGACCATTCCCTCCTCCTAATGACATTAAACGGCGGACCAATTCAACGTTTGGAATTTAACTGGAGACTTAACGCCTCCATCCTCAGCAACCTCACTCACGTTCGCGAAATTGAAAGACACATTCAGGAATACTTCCTTCTGAATGATATTGACAACATCTCCCCATCCACTCTGTGGGCAGCTCATAAGGCCGCAATTAGGGGTGTCCTAATCCAAATCCTACGCAAAGCCCGCAAGTTGGACATTGAGAGTTTTCTTCCCTAAGCAAACTGCCTAGATCCAAACCTTCATCGGGCTCCGCAAAGAGGCTAGATTCAGCACGCACTGCCCTAAACCTAGCTCTAACCGCAATAGCAGAAAAGCATCTCAGATGGGAGGGGGAATGGATCTACCACCAAAAAGATAAACTAGGATCTTTATTAGCTAGATGGTCAACCCCTAAAATAATATCCCCGACACTCCCCAAAATTAAATTGGGCGACGGGTACCTCTCACAGAACCCCAAAAAAATTATGGAAGCCTTTCATGGTTTTTATAGCACTCTGTATAGCAAGGTGGGGATGGAACCCTCTCCCGACATTATTGATTCCTTTTGGGGATCGGTGAAGATCCCGCAGTTAAGGGAACAGCATAGGGATGAATTAGAGGCCCCAATCTCAACGGAAGAAGTGGCACGGTCATTAAAAACCTTAAAAACAACTCAGCCCCAGGCCCTGGTGGCTTCTCTGTCCCGTATTATAAGCATTTCTCTCCAACACTATTCCCATACTTAGCTCGCCTTTTTAATCATCTCCGATCCGGAGCACCCCTTGATAAGGCATCAAACTCGGTGTTAATTACAGTGATCCCTAAGCCAGGCAAAGATCCCAGTTGCACCTCCAATTATAGGCCCATTTCCTTGATCAACAATGATCTTAAAATTCTAACAAAAATTTTAGCTGACAGGTTTTCCAACTTTATTGGCCTTTACATTCATAGGGATCAGGTGGGCTTTATTCCTGGGCGACAGGGGCCAGACCAGATCAGGAGGGCAATCAATGTTATTTCGCTCTTGGGTGCAGGATGGGATGGGGGCCCCCAACTCTGCTCTCTCATGAAGGCGTTCGACTCCATCTCCTGGTCTTTTCTAGTCCCTACCCTGCAAAAATGGGGATTCGGGGAGTCTTTCCTGAACATAATAGGTGCCCTCTATTCTAATCCGGAAGCAAAAATTAAGATGCAGGGATATCACTCGAATTCCTTCCCAATCCTATGTGGTACAAGACAGGGGTGCCCCTTATCCCTATTAATCTTTGCCATGATCATCGAGACCCTGGCCATTTCCATCAGAGACAACCCTGACATACAAGGGGTACAATGCGGACCACAAATGCACAAATGTGCTTTATTCGCTGATGACATCTTATGCAGCGTACACACGGTCAAACTTTTCGACCAGACTTGTCCGACGGACGCCGACGAACCAAATCCGGCAGACAATCCGGCAGACAATCCGATCGTGTGTGGGCTTCATCGGACCTTCAGCAGACTTTTCCAGTCGCAAATCTGATGGACTTTAGATTTGGAACATGCTTCAAATCTTTACGTTGTAACTCCACCGGACCCAGAAATCCACTCGTCTGTATGCTAGTCCGACGGACAAAAACCGACACTAGGGCAGCTATTGGCTACTGGCTGTCAACTTCCTTATCTTAGTCCGGTGTACGTCATCATGTACGAATCCGTCAGACTTTGGTGTGATCGTGTATAGGCAAGTCCGTTCATTAAAAAGTCCATCGGAAGTCCGTCAAAAGTCCGTCAAAAGTCCGTCGAAAGTCCGCTGGAAAGTCTGTCGGACACAGGGGCGTAACTACCACCATAGCGACCCATGCGGGCGCTATGGGGCCTGCAGCCGAGTGGGGCCCAGTGAGGATATGAGCACCTCCGGAACAGTCTCCAAGACAGGGGAAGAGAGGAAAGGAAGAGGCGAGCTGTCCGTATCAGCAGAGAGCTGAATTGCCCAATGTAAGAGCTTTCATTAGAACTTCCAGTGTTCCCGGGGCTCACATCACATAGCTCCATCTTTTGGCTCGGTGCCACTGCTTTTGATAGACAGAACGCCAATCCAATGCGGGACATGTGACGTCATCAAAGGCGTCAGGCCAAGGTGGCCGGGTGGCTTGACTCTTCCTCTGCATAGGTGGGGCTGTATGGGGCACAGGCAGGCCAGGCTGTATGGGGCACAGGTCACGCTGCATTGACACTAGGGCAGCTGTGGGGGGGGGCTGTTTGCAGGGGGGCCCCATACAACATTTTGCTATGGGGCCCTGCTATTTCTAGTTACGCCCCTGGTCGGACAAGTCCGGTCAAAAAGTCTGCCCGTGTGTACGCGGCCTTACTCTTTATATCTTCACCAATCACCTCCCTTCCCATTATATGCAGGTTGCTCGATGATTTTGGCAAAGCCTCGGGACTCACGGTTAACTATTCAAAATCTTTAGCCCTCAACATTAATCTACCAGCTCAGTTGCCCAGCTCAAGAACAACTTTAGGTTTGGGTGGACTGAGACAGCGCTCCCTTATTTAGGAATTAACTTGACTGCAACTATAGACCAACTCTACTCAGCTAATTTCCCAGCAACCTTTCGCAAACTGGAGGAAGATCTCTTAATTTGGGACAAACTGGGCCTTTCCTGGCTGGGCAGGGTGAATTCTGTGAAAATGACCCTACTACCCCGCATCTTGTATCTCTTCAGATCACTACCTATCTCCATCCCTAAGGACCGTATCCGGAATTTCCAATCGAAAATCATAAAGTTCATTTGGGGTGCCAAAGGGCATAGAATTGCCAAGGGGACTCTCTTCCGCAGCAGAGAACAGGGTGGGGTGGGTGTGCCAAATATACTCTGGTACTATCAAGCAGCACAATTATCCCAACTATCTACTATATATTCTAAAATCCCTCACCCTGATTGGGTGCATATGGAAAGACGGGCTATCCCCCACCACACTTTAGATTATATACTTTGGTGTCCAACCAAGACCAGACCGGCCATCTTAGCACCCATGCTTTCTCATTCCTTAACACTTTGGGATTCCCATAAAAACAATTCACACTTGATCTCCCACTGGCACCTTCTATCCCACATCTTCTGAAATCCCCTGTTCCCACCTGGACAGGATATTAAAGCCTTCCAATGGTAGCTAGATAAGGGACTCTTACCTTCGCCCATTGTACCAGTAAACTTGACATGCCAAGGACGGAAAGGTTTGGACTCCAACAAATATCCCATTTTATCAGATCTCTATGACCCTCCATACACAAACCTCTATCTATCACGGAATATGAACTTTGGTGTGGTCAGGCCATGGAGCAGAGGGGGGGGATAACAGTGATTTACCGAGCACTTGCTAGAGTTGACTCTAAAACGCTTTTCATGCGAGAATGGGAGACTGGTCTACAACAACATTGGACCCTAACTGAGTGGCACAGAGCCTCTGTCGCTGCTTCAAAGGGCATCCTCAACATTGCATTAGTTGAAGCTAACTTGAAAATTTTAATGAGTACATGGTTCCCTTGCGGATAGCTAAAATCTACCAGAACGCATCCCCCTTATGCTTTCGTAACATACTGGTTCCATGATCCACATCTGGTGGGAATGCCCCAAAATCAGGGATTTATGGAACAAAATATTCCATATTAATTGGAAAATTACAAATTTACCGGTCTCTAAAACTCCACAGTACGCATTATTAAACTTCTCCAACCCTGGGGTACTGAAATTAGCCCAAAATCTTATTAGATTCATCCTTCTCGGAACTAAATTAACAATAGCCCGAGCCTGGAAACAGCCCACAGTCTCATTTATGTTAGTCAAAAGAAAGAAATCCTGGATCATGGCCCAAGAAAAAACAGTCAGCATCCCTCTGGACACGGTAGAAAGGAATGACGTCGTTTGGGAACCCTGGGCCAAATACATTTCCGGATAGCTGGTCCATGCTTCCTCTTCTTGTTGGATGCGGAGGAGCGAGTACCACTCTGTCTTATGTCGCTTCATCATCGCCTCTCTTTCTCCCTATATTCTTTTCTGTTCTCTCTTTCCCTTTATTGCTTTTGTGTGCTCATTAGGTACAGCATGGTTTCTAGACGAGGTCTTTGATGTTATGTGCAGCAAAATTATATACGAAAATAGGGGATTGTACCCAATTCTACATCAATGAGCTTATAAAACAGGTCTTCTCCAAACAAGCAGCCCTTACTGGTCAGTCTGTAAATGAACAAGGAATGACCGATTGGCACCCAGTAAGGGCGACACTCCTCGGACCCCAACACAGTTAGTTCCCATTAGGGATGTTGGGACTGAGGTGTTTCCTCCTCTCTCAGATAATAATGAAGGTTACTTGAGGTTATTACTCTGTTGGTAGGACCATGTATGTTAAGGCTTTGTTGCACCTGTGAAACACAGTCTTTTTTCTACCTGGTTGAAAACTGTTTTCGCTGTACCATGATATTTTTCCGTTGTTGAAACTTCTAAAAAAATCTATTGATAGACAAATGGTACTGTTTAAAGTTTTGTTCTCCTATTATCTTGATAGGTAATTGTAGAATGTAAAAATGTGCTTCGATTTGTACAGTGTTTATTCATATTTTTGTACTGTGACACTTCTTACCTGCCCAGTGGGCTGCCAATACCTGTCCAGGGGCTGGCCAAAGTAAAACACATTATTTATGCATTCAGCTCTCAATGAAGTGGAGAGGGTTACCTGTCCGAAACATCCCCCCCTCCCCCCTAAAATTTTTACAATGGGCCATCAGAGGGGGTGAGGAATCTGATAAGTGGACCTTATACTTTTCTCTTAAAATACTCATTTCAATAAATGTTATACTTATGTTGGCCAAGAATGTTTGTGTCTAATCTGCTTGCAATGTTATGCGCAAAAGTACTATTTTTTTTTCTTGTTTGACTCCACAGCTTCCTTCAAACCCACTGGAATGTCAGACTGTGGCATCCCAGTTTGCTCAGCAGTGGGACGTTCCTAACTGCGGAGGGGCAATAGATGGGAAGCATGTCCACATCATCCCACCCCCCAACTCAGGCTCATACTATTATAACTATAAGGGGTTTAATAGTATTGTGATGTTGGCGGTGGTGTCGGCGACATACGAGTTAGTTCTACTAAGGGGCACCTGGATTGGCGTTTTTGCTTCATGCGCCATTCCAGTACCCCAATTTCATTCAGTTCAGGTTTTGAACCAATATATGCACATGGATATATATATCTTTGTTTAATTACACATCCACATGGATGAGTCCAAGTTTATGGTTCATTACCATTCTAGAAACATAATATTTTTTTTAATAATCAAAATTTTATTCATTTATATAATACATCATTTATACAACATACTATACCCCTACATTCAACCCAATAACAAGACTACACATTACCCCACATATCCCATTTAACCGAGGTTTATAAATTACAAAAAAAAAAACACTTTATTAAAGTCTGTAGTTCTTCCATCCACCCCTATCCTTGTTATTAATTACTCCAACTCCTTCTTCCCAACTACAAACGTGATTAAACAATAATTATAATGTGACTTCTCCAATTTATAAAGTGAGAAGAAGAGAGAGAGAGAAAAAGAAAAATATCCCCCCCCCCTCCTTAAAATTAATGTACTCCCTCCCTTCCTCCCATCGTGCAAACATATTAGATAAATTGTAAAGTGATTTCCCCCTTTTCCTAGTTCGTGTCTTAAATCCCTATAGTTCATAGTTCTATAATTTATATTCTGTGCAAAAAACAAAAAAAACAAAACCCCTTTCTGTGGTTCTTCCCCCACTACATATCCGAGCGTACTTTATATAAAATTATAAAGTGCATTCCCTCTTATCAATTCCTGTCAAAATCATGAATCCATAATTAATAAATTGTGCCATCTTCTAGAAACATAATATTAATCTTGTAGATGATGTTTTTATATGGTTACAGGTACGTCTTTACCACATAACTAAAAAAAAAAAAAAAAAAAAAAAAAATTTCTTTATATATTCTAATTATTTTTTGTACTTGTTTTTGAATGTTTGTCTGTGACATATTTGTTTTTCTCTCAGATCATGGGCTTGATGATTGTGGACTATGCAGATCTAGCAATCATGCTGTCTTGAGATCACGGCACCTGTTCTTGATTTATTGCATATTAATTTTGCGTGCATGTCTTGCACATATTCACTCACATGCATTTACCCTCAGTCCTCATCTTATTATACATATATATATTTTTTTTGTTAGAATTGATTGCCCTTGTCTATACATCTTTTTCACACATGATCAGTCTTTATTCAGATAACATATATATCACTGCCCATTTGTCACTACGCACATTCACATTTTGAAAAAAATGTTTTTTGACCCTGGATAACCGGGTTATAAATTGTTTTATTTGTTCATATTATAACACATATCACCACACACATTTTTTCACATGAGCTCATTCATTATATGTATATTTTATACATGTATGGATATCACATTATTTTAACACTTTTTTTATTATCTCATTCATTTTTTCACTTTATTTTATTTTATTGTTGTTTCTATGTCTACTTGCTATGGGGATTTCCATTTTAGATTTACTAACCAGCAGCAGGTGTGGAGATCTCATACGGCTGCTAATCAGCTGTTCTGTATTTTCTCACCATTGCATGGTCACATGTTCTAATATTTTTTAGTATATATATATATATATATATATATATATATATATATATATATATATATATATATATGTATATATGGCTTTTCATTCCCATTTTAGCCAGCTATGAGTAAGAACTTGGTGTAAGTCCTAAACGCATCAGTTATTTTTGTACCACCCCACAGTCGTGTTTTGTGTACCCCATGATCCTGTATTTTGAATAAAAAGACAGATTTATCCATTCCAGTGTGCGGCTGTCCAGGTCTTCTTGTCCTCTTCTACATACGAGTTTTTGTATGTGGACGTGGAGAAGAATGGCCGGATGTCGGATGGTGGAGTCAACGTCCAGATGGAGTTCTACAGACAGCTCCCAAATGGCAGCTTGGGCTTGCCACCTGTGGAAGACAATGTGGGTGGTCTTCCGTTTGTGTTCGTTGCTGATGAAGCGTTTGGGCTGGGTGATCACCTGATGCGGCCATTCCCCATGAGGACCCTCACCCCAAAGCAGAGTGTTTTTAACTACCGGCTGGTCAGAGCCAGAAGAGTCGTGGAGAATGCGTTCGGAATAATGGCCAGCGAATTCTGCCTATTTCTGACAGCAATACACATGGCGGAATATAAACTGAGCCATATTTTACTTGCCTGCTGCATTCTCCACAATTACCTCAGAAAAAATGCAACAAACTATATGGCCTTAATTGTGGCTGAGGCCAGATTTCAAAATACAAATCTGACGACAATTGAACCTGGTCGTCCTGGCTTGCCCCCCCAAAGCGCCCGCAAAGTTAGACAGAAGTATGTTGAGTACTTTGCTGTTAGGGGGGGCATTGATATGCCAGCCAATGTGTGAAACAATTTTTAAATAATTTTTTTGGGTATAAACTGAACTCATATTTCATTTGATTTACTGCTTGCGTTTCTTTTATCTGTCTCCTAGGTTCTCCAATGGCCTTTTTTTTGGCCATTTTCTTCAATAGTGCAAACATAATTTATTTGAAAACTATTATGTTGTGGGTCTGCTACACACACACCTTGTTTTTGTTGTTACTGTATGTAATGCATTAATGATAAAAATAATCATCTTTTTCAGCTCCATGAATTAATTGATTTGAGTCCCTAAAGTGGCATGATTGGGGCAAATTTTGGGGCATTGTGGGGTGTTATTTACTAAAGGCAAATACACTTTGCACTACAAGTGCACTGCAAGTGCACTTAAAAGTGCACTGAAACTACACTGAAAGTGCACTTGTAGTGCAAAGTGGATTTGCCTTTAGTAAATACCCCCATTGTCACTGTAAACTACACCAACTTACTCTAAAAACTGGTATTGAGCATTGAAAGAAGAAGCCACACATTGTTGAGTATAAAACATTTTACTCAAAGCACATTCACATGAGCGTTAGAAAAGGGTTTTTTAACAAACCAACATCTTTGGTGTATAACATTTTTATGTTTGACAGTAGAAATATCCTTTTTTTTGGTTAAACAGGCATGTTTAAAACCGTAACGTACACAACTCAGGAACTTACAAAGTTTAACTTGGATAAATTGAAGGCAATATGTGACATTGGTATGTCATAACTGTGTTTACCGTGCCTTCATCAGATGAGGTGATGTCACCCCTGTAAAAGCCAAATTTTGAAGATGCACACAAATTGGGAGTGAAAATGTGGATTTCCCTCCTAATCCCATGCCTAATGTCAACATGTGCTAGCTCCCATCATGGGGGATCAATGGACGTGTTTCGGGGGTGCACCCACAAAACGCTTACACTGATATCCCATGATGGGAGATAGCACATGTTGACACACTGGGGGTTATTTATAAAAGGCAAATCCATTTTGCACTACAAGTGCACTTGGAAGTGCAGTCGATGTAGATCTGAGGGGAACGTGCAAGGAAAATAAAAAAAACAGCATTTTAGTTTGCACATGATTGGATGATAAAATCAGCAGAGCTTCCCCTCATTTCAGATTTTCCCCTTAGATCTACAGCGACTTCACTTCCAAGTGCACTTGTAGTGCAAAGTGTATTTGCCTTTCGTAAATAACCCCCACTGTGTGCATCTTCAAAATTTGGCTTTCAAATTACTTTAAAACTTTTTTAAAATTAAAAAATATAACGACAAAATGTAAAAATTTTTGGGTGTTTTATATTCTGCCTAAAACATCAATGATGTTGTTGAGTCTTTTTTCAACATCATTGATGTTTTCTTTTATCTTCTCTAATTCTCGATTGCACACCATGATCTCCCCGATGAGGATCTGTGCACTTGCACTGGTGAAATGAGTTTCTTCTTCCACAACATTCACCACATCACCTAAAAAATAAAAAAAACACACCATGTATTATAAATATGCATGCATGCATCTATTACCTGAAGCTGTGGTCTCAGACGCTGACCTGTTGTGGTCACTATTTCGCCCAGTTCCTGAACCTCTTACTTAGCACACAGATATTTGAGGCAAGAAATAGGAATATGAAACATTGCTTGGAAGTGTCGTACAATTGTCTGATTTAGCAGAGTTCCAAGCTGAAAACATGTTTTTTCCCTTTCTAAAGCTGGAATACAACCTTTTTTGTTATTAAAGTTTCACAGATGGAGAGACCCCTAGTATCCACTGGAGCACCTGCGTGGGACACCCTAAAAAGGTTGTTCCACACTACTGTTGGTGTCCCACACTAGTGCACCTGCGTCCAGATGTGTAAACAGCTGCTGAGCGTCCTCTCCTTATACTGAATCAAATTTGCATTTCATTATAGTTACAAACACATCTAGACAACAATGTACTAAGTTTCTTTTCATACAAATAGACCTAAACAAATGTAGTTAACCTGCATCTGCCAAAAACATTGTATTAGTGGTCGAACGAACGATGTTCACTACGGACGATCTAACGAACAATGTTTACTACATACAATTACTGTCCCCACACCATTTTAAAATGTACAACAGTAAAGAAAAGCACATGGAGCAGCATGCAAGTAATAATAATTGGAACACACAACAAAATACTTACTTTTTTGCAGCACTCTCTTGATCCTTCTGTACAGATCCTGCTCCCTCAATTTGAGGTCTGACCAGCATTTCCTCAATTGCTCCTTGGATCGTCATACCCCAAAATTCTTCTGCAGACCTCACAACTTTAGTCATGATCTTGGCCTTTCTCACATTTGGGTTGCTGTACGGTCCATACTTCCCATCATAGTCGGCCCTCTTCAAGATGTCCACCAGCTCCACCATCTCTACAAAGGACATATTTGAGGCCTTAAATCTCCTCCTGGAGCGGGACGTTTGTGGCTCCAGACTTTCGTTGTCCTCCTCATTGCTGATATTATCATGCACCTGTTGTCTCTCCGCCATGTGCTCTCCCACTGCGCCAAAAGAGAAGGGGCAGGGAATATACTAGAAAGAAGGTCAGGGTTGGAGTTTCACTCATGCGCAGATAAAGCATAACACGCGTGCGTCGTACGTACGATCTGTGAGCGGAGGACAGAGTAGCATAAGAGCCGATCGTGCAAAGGAACGTACCATTTTAACTTGGGGCATCAGTGGTTAGTGGCTTATACTGCTTTTATAGATTGAGGCCTATATTGGGACAAGATTAGGAGAGTTTAGCTTGACATTAGGGTTTGTCTTGTGTTGTGTCTTGCAGATAAAATGGATAAGTTTAATGACCATGACTTCCTCCACAACTTAATTGATAAGTACAGAGAGCTGCCATGTCTGTGCAAAGTGAAACACCAATTTTATAACAACAAACTAAAGAGGAAGGCAGCACTGGATCAACTGTTGGAATTGGTGAAGCCGGTAATTCCCATGGTAGACATCTCCTATTTGAAGTGCAAAATTGGTGGCCTGAGGAGCACGTATAATAGGGAGCGCAAAAAGGTCCAGGATTCCATGAGATCAGGAGCAGCAGCAGATGACATTTATGTCCCCAGGCTGTGGTACTATGACAGACTGCATTTTTTGTCAGACCAGAGTGAACCCAGGCCATCACTATCTACACTTCCTTCCACACTTCCTTCCACCTCAGATGAGGCTTCCGACGTACAACCTGGGCCTTTCACCCAGGAAGAAGATGTGGAGGAGCCCAGCTTGAGCCAGGTATAGCATTGTTCAACATATTTCTGGTCAAAATTTTAATGATGTTAACTAGATGCTATTATTGAGCACTAATTTCTGATTTAACAAAGTGGTTTACATATCAATAGACAGTATTAGCTAAAAATGATTGGGCAAGAATGAAAAATGCTGGGGTCAGAATGATAGTCTTTTCTATTTGTTAACATTCAATTTGCAAGAGTCATGAGCTCTAAATTGTGTGTGATTGATGACTAAAAAACTAAAACTTTGTCCCATTTTCATACACAGGAAAGTCTCAGCCAGGAGGAGGCCGTGGAAAGTGGCAGCCAGGAGGTGGCCATGGAAAGTGGCAGGCAGGAGGTGGCCGTGGAAAGTGGCAGCCAGGAGGTGGCCGTGCCCAGTAGCCTGATCGAATCGCAGGTTCCTCTCCTCCGCCTTCCAACAAAAAGGCCCAGGAAGGGGAGGAACGTGGAGGATTCGGCAGGCTACTGCAGTACTCACAAACACCCCTAATGTCAAATAGGCCTTTGGCTGTATGATGGCCAGTAAGATGCAAGAAATAGAGGAGGGCCAATGCCTCATCTGTGAGGAGGTCATATTTCAGGCCCTAAATAAGGGGGTGAGGGGCCAACTCACCAATAAAAATCAAGTATGTGAGTTGGACCATACTCCTCCTCCACCTCCTGCAACAACTCCAACACCACAGCCACAGCATGGAAGGAAGCGTGGAAGGAAGTCAAGAGAGTGATAGCCTGGGTTTGGTCTAGTCTGGCAAAAAACGCAGGCTGTTGTAAGACCACAGCCTGGGGACATATATGTCATCTGCTGCTGCTCCCGATCTCTCGGAGTCCTGGACTGGATTGTGCTCCCTATTAAATGGACTCCTCAGGCTACCAATTTTGCCTGTCAAATAATTGATGTCTGCCCTGGGGTACAAAGGCTTCACCAATTTCAACAGTTTATCCAGCATGCCTTCGTCTTAAGTTTGTTATGACTGTTATGAATAAATTACTTTTTTTTTTTTTTTTTTACAAATACTTTGCTATGTGTTTTAGTTCAAAAAGGACAGTTAGTTTGTGTGTGGTAGGCAGGTACATTTGAAAAATACAATGTCAAATTAACAAGGGATACCAACACCAACCAAAAACAAGATAATAATGGTTTTATAGTAACTTGACACACAAAACGTCAAAAAATATTATGGAGATCACTATAAAAAAATTTAAAAAATTCAGGAGATCTTGATAAAAAAAAAAAAAAAAAAAAGTAGATCACTTCAAAAAAATATATAAATATGAATATATTTTTCCTCCTATAAAAAAAATAATAAACATTATTCTGGAGATCGGGCGAAAAAACATAAAAAAAATATTCAGGAGATCACGGGAAATAATTAAGCAATCAGTTTGTCAGAACTGTGTGTGAATATCAGCAGCAAAGCAACTTCATTATTCTAGCATTATAAAGAAGAAGAGAATGCGCTGCATTGAAAGATTTAAAAATTTGTAGCGTGATGAATGTGCTATCTCCATTACAAACGCTAGTTTTACCAGACAGAGCAATTCCATCTCGTACTTTATTCTGAGCATGCATGGAATTTCCGACAACAAAGTTTTTTGTCAGAAAATTTGAGAACCTGCAACAAACTTTTGTTGTCGGAAATTCCGACAGCGAATGTCCGATGGAGCATACACACGATCGGAATTTCCGACAACAAGCTCACATCGAACATTTCCCGTTGGAAAATCCGACCATGTGTATGAGGCATAAGAGTATCAAGCAAAAGTTATGAGAGGTATGTAATAAAGCTTAAAAGCAAAATTGTTACCTTTGCTGTAGTACTCATTGTTAAAATACTGTCTTCTTGTTAGCAAAAGAAACATTCAACCAAATTGTGCATTATAACAGTTGCTTTCTCAGGACACTCCCACTCAATGCTACATCCAAAAAAAAATGTTACCTTTGCCTCTTTTGAACTTTTGCAACATAATCATGTATTGCATTGTTTTCCCACATTTGCAAGAAGACTTTGGATTTGATCTGTCAGATCAACCTATACACTTTGATTAACATTAACTGACTGGACTGGATGTTATCCGAGCAGATATTTGCTTTGTGAGTATGAACTTTGCTTTATCAGCGTATTATTATTTAACCAGAGTCAAAACTAATGCAATAAAACTAATAAAACCAAACAAGACATTTTGTGATTCTAACATGTACACCAAATTATAACACTGTCCTAATTACATCATAGAAACTGGCATCATAGGAGTGATTTACAAATGTGAAGGAAGCTGAGGTTAAGTTTGTTTCTAACATCCAATCAATCACATGCACAAAAATGTAACTTCTTTTGCATCACTGGATATTTAAAGCAAACGTCGCTTTTTTAAATTACCCCGTAGCATCAGGGGCGTGCGGTGAGGTCAGTGGCTGGTGTGGCACTGGCTAGTATCAGAGCCAGATACACACAGGTTACATATGCCGCAATCGTTAGAGAGTGAGCAATAATAGCACTAGACCTCCTCTAACTCTAAACATGTAACCTGTAAAAAGTTCTAAAGCGTTGCCTATGGAGATTTTTATGTACCGAAGTTTGGCGCCATTCCGCGAGTGTGCGCAATTTCAAAGTGTGACATGTTAGGTATCTATTTACTTGGCGTAACATCATCTTTCACATAAAAAAAAAAAAAAAAAGCAGGTTATCTTTAGTGTTTTTTTCTTATATATATTTATGAAATGTTTGAAAAATTGCTGTGCAAATACTGTGTAACATAAAAAGTTGCAACAACCACCATTTTATTCCCTAGGGTGTCTGCTAAAACAATATATATATATATATATATATATATATATATATATATATATATATAATGTTTGGGGGTTCTGAGTAAAAAATGATGGTTAGTACATGTAGGAGAGAAGTGTCAGAATTGGCCTGGGTGGCAAGGGGTTAGTTACCATAAGTAAGTAATATACAAATAATTATTATATTTTGGTTTAAGGTCATTTACTATATTTTCAAAAACTGTACTCAAGCAAGTGGCTTAACCAACAAATTACTGAAGTTTGAAGTTTTAACTTCAAACCAGTAATTTCAGAGTAAATAGATAAATAATAAAATATTTTATAACATATAGCATAATAATATATGATTTAGCTTGAATATACAGTGCCTTGCAAAAATATTCACCCCCCTTGGCTTTTTACCTATTTTGTTACATTACTGCCTTTAGTTCAATGTTTTTTTAATTTGAATTATATGTGATGGATCAGAACACAATAGTCTAAGTTGGTGAAGTAAAATTAGGAAAATATATACATAAAACTATTTTTCAGAAATAAAAAACTGATAATTGACATGTGCGTATGTATTCACCCCCTTTGTTATGAAGCCCATAAAAAGCTCTGGTGCAACCAATTACCTTCAGAAGTCACATAATTAGTGAAATGATGTCCACCTGTGTGCAATCTAAGTGTCACATGATCTGTCATTACATATACACACCTTTTTGAAAGGCCCCAGAGGCACCACTAACCAAACACTGCCATGAAGACCAAGGAACTCTCCAAACAAGTAAGGGACAATGTTGTTGAGAAGTACAAGTCAGGGTTAGGTTATAAAAAAATATCCAAATCTTTGATGATCCCTAGGAGCACCATCAAATCTATCATAACCAAATGGAAAGAACATGGCATGAGAGCAAACTTGCCAAGAGACGGCCGCACACCTAACTCACGGACCGGGCATGGAAGGCATTAATCAGGCAGCACAGAGACCTAAGGTAACCCTGGAGGAGCTGCAGAGTTCCACAGCAAAGTCTGGAGTATCTGTACATAGGACAAAAATAAGCCGTACGCTCCATAGAGTTGGGCTTTATGGGAGAGTGGCCAGAAGAAAGCCATTGCTTTCAGCAAAAATAAAATGGCACATTTTGAGTTTGTGAAAAGGCATGTGGGAGACTCCCAAAATGTATGGAGGAAGGTGCTCTGGTCTGATGAGACTAAAATTTAACTTTTTGCCCATCAAAGAAAACGCTATATCTGGTTCCTGGTCTAGAGTTTGGTGTTTATTAGTAGGAATAGAAAAATGTTACTTGCCCAGTGAAACTGGTTAACAGGCACATGATGACTGGTATTACATATTCGTCCATCAGACTGTTCATAAGTTCCTTATGATTAGCAGCAAGAATATAATTGCAAATAGGACTTCAAGCATTAAAACAGAAATTGTATACTTCTTAATGTAATTTTCTTTTCCTGGTGCCTATCCATGGCAGCATACGTATGATAGTAGCCCTGCCTACTTTCGCTCACAGCACCAGTGCATAGCTATAAAAAGTTAACACCCACACAACAGCCCATTCCCTGTACATCGCTAGGAATGAAATTGGTGGGTTCAGTATGCTGCCATGGATAGGCACCAGGAAAAGAAAATTACAGTAAGTAGGATACAATTTTCTGTTTTCCAGGCTCTTGATGCCATGACAACAGCAAGGCTGTGAACTTCCTGCAGCTCGAAAAGCTTCCCCAATAATTTTTATACGAGAAGCTGGCTTCAGATAAGGGTTAAGGTCTGTCTGGTAGAAAACAGATTGAGAACCATCAGTAATACCCTCCCCATCTGCACCAACATTTAAATCCCCAGGACAGTCCCTTGGAGCTTACCCTCTTCTCAAGGGGACACGCCCCCAAAGCCTGCCCAAAAAATTACAGCACAGACAGAAATAGGACAACAGACAGCACCCAAATGCTCCTGCAACAAGTGCGTTTATCCGGCCACAATCACCCCAAGCCCCTGGTAGAATACAGGGTAAGCGAGGATAGAAGCCTATGTGGCAGCCTTGTCAATCAGTTAAACCATAGTCTGTAGCCAAAAGCTAAATTAGAGTGCATCTTGTCAATACAGGATGGAACCTGAACCCTAGACCATGGAGTTGGTTGATGGTCTGCTGAGTTGACTTGAGATGGAGCTAGAAATCAAGGCATCAGTATAGGATCCATCTTGAAATACAAAAGAGGAAAGTAAAGGCTGAGAGATAAAATTTCTATCCCGACCACATCCAACCAAGAGACGGAAACTTCCTTTGGGTGAACTGGATGCAGCTCAAGGAACTGAATAAGGATGTCCTGCTTGAGGAGACAGATAGAAACTAACTGGAGCAAAATGGAGAACTGGTTTCTAATAACCTTGTCTTATGTTAAACCTGTAAAAGGTTCCATACCAGACAAAGTCACCGGCCTTAAAAAGTCACCTATCCAAGTGAAGGCTATGAGTAAAACTACTTAAGATCCCACAAAGTTACATTGGCAGCAATATTAAGAGCCAAATGCTAACCTAGGCCCAGCTGCAGGAGAGGACTTGTCCAGTGAATAAACTTTTTGGGAGAAAATTCTGAGGCTTACACCAAGATAAGCAATCACTACATGTCTAGCAATAGATTTAACATGAAGTAGTAGACCCCCTCCCACTTAGCTTCAAGGGATTCCTAGATTCCATGATGCCCGGTCTCAGAATTTGAGCTTCAATTATCAAGCTGTCAAAGGCAGTTTGAAGCTGGATGGCAAAACACATTAATTAGGAACAGATTATCCTGATCCAGTAGATCAGACCGACTGTCTAGTGCCCCTTTTAGGTTGGAGTACCACATCAGCCTGGAACACTTTCCATTCCGAACATGCGAGACAGACAAGGGAAGTACTGAACGTTACAGAAGCATCCTATCGGAGGACCACTGCACCTGAACCAAAATTGACTACCTTCTAGTTTGACCTTGGGGGTCAAGTAGTCAACCTCTGAAGTTGCCTACCTGGTGACACAGCTCCAGGAATACTCCAGGGGTAGAAATCATTCTCACAGGTTTAGGCACTGCCATCAGATGCAGTCTGCCTGCCAAGATGTATACCTATGCCTGACAAGGCTGGAGCCTGACTTTTTGCCTAGGATACCAATCTAGCCTTTTGCTACTGCAAAAAACTGTAAATCCACTTGAAAATTGTAAGCCACCTTTATGACATTGTCTGCTTGGATCCAGGTTATATAAAACAGCCCAGAACTTCTGGATGTTACCTTGGAAAACAAGACACTAAAGACAACCATCCCCCTTGATATCGAGGGTGTCTAGGTCTCTTCCCCAGAATGGTCCACTGTCTGAGGTGCCTTTCCATTGTGATTCCGTAAAACAGGAAGAGAAGACTTCCTTGCTCTAGAGCCAGACCCCTGAGTCTCAGCAATAGAGAAATCACCTGACCAAAGACTGAGTCAACTTGTCCCTTGAAGAACAGAGGCCTGTAAAATCCTGGGGTGAAACCAAGCCAAAAGGAATTGCCTAACATGAGGCTACCCTCAGTTCTAGGCTTCTCCTACAAAAGTGGAGATCCAGATCGCTCCTGGTACAGACAGTTTTAATCTGAGTCTAGAGTGTGAAAAGTTATCAATGAGAAAAAGCACTTTGTCCTGAGCTGTGAGTAGGACCATCCAGACATTCCCAAGGTGAGTCAGTTCCAGCGACGATCTCCGAACCTTTATCCAAATTACTGAAATATCTGGGAGGACCATGTCAGGTTGCTTGATAGAGCCTGCACCAATAATTATCCATCTAAGAATCTCTCTATGAAAATATTTGAAGAAGGCATTGAGGCTAGTACTAGGTCCAGCGTCTTAATACATGAGGTGCTGACCAATAGACAAGGATCAGGATCCCAGAATGGTTATGCATAGGTCCAAAAGCAAGGCACAGAAATTGCTTAGGGATGGGAACATTAATTATCTTTGATGCCTGCCAAGCCAGAACGTTTCCCAGGTGAAGGGAGGCAATGCAAAGTATTTATTTTCTATGGAAAACTTGCATCTGAACCCAGCCCCTTAAGGCTACGTTTCCATTATTGCGACCCCAATGTCACACAATTCAAAGTGCGACCTTGAATGCAGCCCCAATCCAATTTTACAGTCTTTGGATCAAAGTTGCATCAAAGCAGCGCAGGAACCTTTTCAAAGTCGATATAACTCTAAATTGCATAGATTGGAACGGGTGCTATTGAAATTAATGGGCTGTGACTTGTCATGCGACTTTATGTGTCCAAAGTCGCACTAGTGGAAATGGAGCCTAAAGCTTTAAGATGCATACCAGATATTGCCACCATGAGCTTTTGGATACCAAACTGTTTGCCACCACAATTGGGGCAGAAACACCTTGACCCAGAAAACCTTCAAAGGATATGGAGAGACCACAAGTGGAGAAAAGACGCTCTATTAACAATTAGAAGGAGAAAAAAACCTTGCAATCTGTACTCTAGCCCTTTTCCGCTAGTAATGACAACTGTTCAACTTCAGCCACATCTCTAATGCTGTTGACCTGAACTGACTCAAAGAGAACCTGTCCCTGAAAGGCCATAAAGGCTACTCCTTCCGAGGAAATGCTGTCACAAGTTTCTTACCTTGAGCCTGCTCTGCTTTCTTACCTTGAGCCTGCTCTGTTTCTTCTCCACTCATGGTAAACTTACCTACCTTAAAGAAAATGACCAACAGAGGCAAAGCCTTAGGTTGAACATAAAGTACCAGCTTATCCCCTGTTCTTCCTTGCCAGCTGTTGGCCTGCTCTCTGCGGGAGGCTTTATGCAGTTGGTAGCAACAGTATTGGAATGCAGCTTGAGGTATTCTCAAAAACTTGGATATGGTAACTTCACCCAGGCCTACAGATATCCTTTTCAGCTATGATCAGTGGGCATGAGATATCTGTCTACCCCCTTTAAGGCAATCTTGACACACTATCTTGTAAAGGCAACATCATCCAAGCTCCCAGCAATCCTTTGCAGCTATGAATAGTGGGATGGAAGAGCTTCTGTCATCCTCTTTAACCATCTCAATACAGTGCACTTTCACCCGCTTCCTGCCCAGGCCATTTTTCAGCTTTCAGCGCTGTCATGCAACACTGTACCCAAATGAAATTTTTGTTATTTTTTCCCCACAAATAGAGCTTTCTTTTAGTGGTATTTGATCACCTCTGCGGTTTTTATTTTTTGCGCTATAAACAAAAGAAGAGTGACAAGTTAAATATCCAATTTTTTTTTTTTAAACAATTTTTTTCCTCAGTTTAGGCCAATACGTATTCTTCTACATATTTTTGGTAAAAAAAAATCGCAATAAGCGTATATTGATTGGTTTGCGCAAAAGTTATAGCGTCTACAAAATAGGGGATAGATTTATAGCATTTTTATTTTTTTTACTAGTAATGGCGGCGATCTGTGATTTTTATCGTGACTGCGATATTGTGGCAGACATATTGGACTCTTTTGACACATTTTTGGGACCATTCACAATTATACAGCGATCCGTGCTATAAAAATGCATTGATTACTCTATAAATGTGACTGGCAGGGAAGGGGTTAACACTAGGGGGTGATCAAGGGGTTAACTGTGTTGCTAGGGAGTGTTTCTAACTGAAGGGGGAGGGGATTTACTAGGGGAGGAGACCGATCGGTGTTGCTCTATACCAGTGATGGCGAACCTTGGCACTCCAGATGTTTTGGAACTACATTTCCCATGATGTTCAACTACATTGCAGAGTGCCAGAGCATCATGGGAAATGTAGTTCCAAAACATCTGGAGTGCCAAGGTTCGCCATCACTGCTCTATACTGAGAACACACATCGGTCTCCTCTCCTCTCTGACAGGACGTGGATCTGTGTGTTTACACACACAGATCCACGGTCCTGCCGTGTTACTGGGCACGCGCATCGGGTGCCCAGTGACACGGCGGGCGTGCGCGATTGCCGCCGGCCACGTGCACGTGCCCCCTGGTGGGCAGGGGAAGCGAGGGCATCATATGACGCCCTCCCAGAACGAGAGCCGCGCCGCCTGGCCGTCATATGACAGCCAGCGGATGGCAAGCGGTTAAAACAAGCTTGACACATTATTTACGCTGTAAATGCAGCTTCACCCAGGATTCACAGCAATTTCTTACGGCTAAGCATAATGGGCGGAGAGCTTCTGTCTGCCTTTTTAAGGTGGTCCTGACTAGAGGTCGACCGATATGGGTTTTTCTCTGGCCGATGCCGATGCCGATATTTAGAAATCGCGGTGGCCGATGGCCGATATGTGATGCCGATTTTTTTGGGCCGATATATTTGGCCGATTTTTTTTTTCCTTTCTTTTTTCCCTTCATCTCATAAAATCTAACAGTTAGACCCCTTTCACACTGGGGCGTTTTTCAGGCACTTTTGGGCTAAAAATAGCACCTGTAAAGTGCCTGTAAAACGGCTCCCCTGCAGTCTCAGTGTGAGATCCCGAGTGCTTTCACACTGAGGCTATGCGCTGGCAGGATGTAAAAAAAAGTCCTGCAAACGGCATCTTTGGAGCGGTGTATACTGCTGCTCCACCACTCCTGCCCATTGAAATAAATGCGCACCGCTACCGAAGCGCCTGCAAAGCGTTTTGGCAGCGGCGCTTCAGGGGCGCATTTAACCCCTTCCTCGGCCGCTAGCTGGGTTATAAGCGCCCCGCTAGCAGCCGAATAGCGCCTCTAAAATGACGGTAAAGCGCCGCTAAAACTAGCAGCGTTTTACCATCAACGCCTGCCCGCTCCAGTGTGAAAGCAGCCTTAAGTAATACAGAAATTTTTTTTCATTTAAACATTAAACAAAACAAACCTCCAATCAGTTCACTTGTATGTATAATTTAGAAAAAAAAACCTAAAAAAAAAAAAAAAAAAACCCTATCTTAAATAATAAATACACAAAAACAGGTAATCAAAACTTTTGGACGAAAAAAAATGGGCTAACTTTACTGCTTATTTTTTTTTTTTAATTCATTACTGTATTTTTTTTTTTTTAAATTGCGTTTGAAAGACCGCTGCGCAAATACCGTGTGACATAAAATATTGCAACAATCACCATTTTATTCCCTAGGGTCTCTGCTAAAAAAATATATATAATGTTTGGGGGTTCTAAGTGATTTTCTAGCAGAAAATACAGGATTTTTACTTGTAAGCAACAAGTGTCAGAAAAGATTTAGTCTTTAAATGGTTAAACTGAAAACTTCTACACACGGAGTTCAGTCTATTGATAAAAAGAACCTGAAAGATACAATGTATCTTCTTATCAGACTTGGCAGGCTGCCCAGAGGAGGGGAGAATCCTCTCCACAGATAACTTCAGAAAACTTGCATTAACTTCTATTACAGAAGTCATTTGCAAGTCACGGCTGAAGTTATAATCGGCCTTTTTTATCAGCACAATCGGCCGATGCCGATTAAGTAAAAAACGCCAAATATCGGCCGATATATCGGCCGGCCGATATATCGGTCGACCTCTAGTCCTGACGCACTCTTCAGCCATAGTGTTAGCATTTGCAGTATGGAAGAGAATTTTCTCTACCTTGGACTGGATTTCTGGTGCTCCTCTCACGCATATTCTTGTCAGTGGGACAGGCTGGGCTCCTGAGAGGTCAGTTATCACCTACATGCACTGTTTTAGCAGCAAATACCTACCTGGTCTGATGACCCTTACCAAGTGGATCTTTGTTATGCACTGAGCCTATGCAGGGCAGCTGGAACACTGACATTTAGTCAGGTGTAATAATAATGCCACACTGAGACATGAGTAAGGACATATCTATTCACTAGGCAGCAAGAAATTGCCCTTGATGCAGGGTTTGTGGCTATGGGCGTGCTAGCATGCAGTCCTAGCGTGTAAACACCTAATCTGTAAGCTGCTGGGTCCTTAACCCCATGTTCCTCAACTCTTCTGCCTCCCTCCCACTTCTGGCAAACTTCTCACCTTGCCCACTTCCAATATAGCTGCCAGGTAGTCTTGCCCCACTCCAAGATGGCCTCTGGGGGGAGTTTTTGCCCAAACCAAAGATGGCCCCCATGTGAGCTCTATCCACTTCACCTGTTCAGCATAATGCATTATTCTCTTCAATGTAGACACTTAGCTTTCTCTTCCACAATTGCCACTAGAATGCATACTGGAACACGGTGCAGCTGCAGCCCATCCGAGGGGAGATGTAACACACAACTTGATAAAAATGGCATGGGAACCCCAAACCAAAATTTAAAAAAAAATGTGTGGGGGTCCCCCCAAATTCCATACCAGGCTCTTCAGGTCTGGTATGGATATTAAAGGGAACCCCGTGATAAAATGTAAAGAAAAATGGCATGGGGTCCCCCTCAAAATGCATACCAGACGATACAATTCTGGTATTGGTTTTAAGGGGAACCCCGCGCCAAAATTTAGAAAAAAAATGGCTAGGGGTCCCCCCAAAAATCCATACCAGACCCTTATCCGAGCATGCAACCTGGCAGGCCGCAGGAAAAGAGGGGGCACGAGAGAGCGTCCCTCCCTCCTGAACCTGTTCCAGGACACATTCCTTCAACATTGGGGGGGTGCTTTGTGGTAGCCCCCCAAAGCACCTTGTCCCCATGTTGATGGGAAGAAGGGCCCCATCCCCACAACCCTTGCCCTGTGGTTGTGGGGGTCTGCGGGCGGGGGGCTTATCGGAATCTGGAAGCCCCGTTTAACAAGGGGACCCCCATATCCTGCCCCCCGTGTGAAATGGTAACGGGGTAGAAATGTACCCCTACCATTTTACAAAAAAGTGTGAGAATGGTAAAAAAAAAACACAATACACGCCTTGGGACAAGTCCTTTATTAAAAAAATAAAAAATAAAACTGTCCCATGGAGTCTTATTCTTCCCGTGCTCCGACGGACCAAAAAAGAAAAAAAAAAAGCCGCACGTCGCCTACGATCTGCCTCAATGGGAGGCACAAGCCGCAATGACCGGCCGCTCTCAGGTGACAGCTCTTTTATAACTGAGGGCGGGGCCATGCGATGACGTCTCCGGGTGACCCCGCCCCCTCTGACACACGGGGACATCCCTATGGTTATCCTGTAGTGTCAGAGGGGGTGGGGCCACCCATTCCGCCCCCCTCTGACGCACGGGGACATCCCTATGGCTTCCCCGTGCATCAGAGGGGGCGGGGCCACCCAGTTACGTAACCGAGTGACCCTGCCCCCCCTCCGATGCTACGGGGAAGCTATAGGGATGTCCCCGTGCATCAAGAGGGGAAAAATGCAGTGTCGCAGTTCAATGGATCCAACCACTTCTGGGAGGCAGGCTCCAGACACGGACAGCTCTTCTGAGGAACAAAGCCCTGGCTGCACCGCTATATGTGGGGCTATTTAGCACCTGATTTTTCACCCCAAAAGATCCACAGAAGGGGCTCCCTGCCTTATCAGAGCATTTAGCGTCCCAAGGTCAGGGACTGCGCTTACAGGAGAGGCCGAACCTGAGTGGAAAACCATCAAAGGTGGCAGGTAAGGTTTTCTTCTCTTCACACTGGCTGTGAGTTCCATGAGGACAAAAAAGGGAATGGGCTGTTGTGTGGGTGTTCATTTTTTATAGCCATGCACTGGTCCTGTGGGTGGAAGTAGGCGGGGCTACTATCATACATATGCTGCCATGGAGGCACCAGTTAGCACAAGACTCCAAAATTCAGGTCAGGGTAGTTTATCTAGGGATTCTTTGCTAAGTTTAAGGACCAGATCTGTGACAATTTCAACTAACCCAATTCTCTGAAGACTCACTTGTTGTGAATGAACAATGGAGTTTTTTTTGCAATGTTCAGGATTATTTTTCCCCTATATGTTCCTGATCTTTGTGTGTGGTACACTGTATATGGAGGGCATAAGTCTCTTCTGCCTTATATATGCTCTCTTAAAGTGGTTATAAAGGCAAAAGGCTTTTTACCCTAATGCATTCTCCTCCAGCCCCCTTTATACTTACGGTACTATGCCTGAGCCCGATCTTGATACAGCAATGTACAGAAGAGCAGAAGCTCTGCCTGCTCTCTTCTCCTTTATTGGTTTAGGCACAGCAGTGTGAGCCATTGGCTCCTACTGCTGTCAATCACAGCCAGTGAGAGGGAAGCAGGGGCAGGGCCAAGTCCAGCTGCCTGTGTCAATAGACATAGACAGCAAGGTTCCGAAGTGAGCATGCATGAGTGCCTCCATGGCAATCGGCTTACTATGGAGGCACTCGGCGAGGGGAGGAGCCAGGGGGGACCGGAGGAGGATCAGGGCTGTTCTGTTCAAAATCATTTTGTAATAGTATGACATGTTTGTTATTTGAAAGCAAAATAATGTAATGTTTAGAATCACTTTCAAGACATACTTCGCCCTCATCTTTAGAATTACAAAAAAGGCACTTTTAGAAATGTTTGGCAATGACAATCTACAAAGATAATTGCAGGTTTTTTATTCTTTGCATAACTTTTATTTCTTTTCCATCTCATTCTTCTCACCTTGGCTTTTTTTTACTAAGTGCAGATAAATCCATCTCATGTTAAATGCTGGAACTATAACACTGGGTCTGCATTCTGGAACATGTGATAGGAACTTCTCAGGATGCATCTGTGGGGCCCTGGTTACATCACCAGTGACACATTCAACCAGGTAATGAGAAAACAGTAATTGTAAGTAAACGAAAAAAAAAGTTTTTTTTTTTTTACTAATGAATGTAAGATGATTTCATATTAACATACAGAGCTATATGCTGCCATCATTTTTACTGAAAGGGGGAAAGGTCCGCTTTAGGTTTTGAAAAGCTGAGCATGGATGATATCTGTATGTGGAGTTTATATCCTTTTTGCCTTCACTGCTTGGTTACTAGGTAGACCTTACTACAGTAAGGTGCTAGCGTAAGCACCAGGTCCCCCTGACGTGGTTAACAGCTGGCCCAGTCACCTGTTCTGTTTCCTCATAGCCTACCCACCCATTCAAGGGAATGAAGCCCCAAGGACAGCAAATGTTTGCAAACATATACATTAATAGTAGACCAGTAACGGCAAAGAGAGTTCAGGGCTGTTGACACACTGAAAATGTAAAAAAACATGTTCGATGCAGGTAACGTGATGCATTGGTTTTGCAGAAATGTCAGAGCAAATGTCACTTTCCCAATGCAGGATCCTCTTTAGATTGTGTGTTATGTTTAACAGAAGAGGGCTCATTATATTCAGTGTCCATGCAGTTGGCTGTGGTGAGAATATTGCATGGTACGTGTTAGCATCTTATATCCTTCTCAGACTACTCTCCCACCATTCATTCACACATATGCTGTCAGACATCGCATTGCTGTGCCGATCAAATGCGATGTCTGTGCAGTGAGAGTGTATGGCTGAACTCGCATTGGATTTGCGCAAAAATAATGCAGGAACCTTTTTTTTCCTCGCACTGGAATCGGATAGCATAGGTAATTCTGGGAATTTTTCTTAAAGGTTCACACCCTTTTTTAAGGTATACAACTTTCTGATTGTGTACAATATGTCGAGAGGCAAACAGAAGCACAGTTGTTTTATGGCTACAAACAATTTTTCTAATCAAGACATAGTTTGCACTATATGCAAGGTCAAGTTTGACACAGGCAAAGATAGTGTCTTCTGCTCTTTTTTCAGATCTCAGAACACCTTCCTATTCCATCTTCTAGCACTGTGTCTAGACCTCGTTATTGTAAACCCAAACATTCCACCAAGGTGTTTCCTTATCATCCTTGATTCCATTTTTTTTTCTATAGGAATAGAAAAACTCAGAGAAACAATTGCTTGCTCTCAATGGTTCCATAAGGGTCCTACTGGCTAGAAGTTGGAAGCAGTGCACGTTCTGTTTATCCTCGTTTTGCACTTATTGATTGTTTTACCAACATCTTGGAGTTATGAGCAATCTAAGCACTGTTGCTTCGTTCCTTCTGACTGGTCATCTGGTCCAAGTTCAGTCAGGCTATGCTACAGCTGTGAATAATGCCGCGTACACACGAGCGGACTTTATGGCAGACTTGGTCCGGTGGACCGGAGTCCGTCGGATAATTCGATCGTGTGTGGGCTCCAGCGGACTTTTTTTTCCAAAAGTTCGACGGACCTAGAAATGAAACATGTTTCAAATCTTTCCGACGGACTCGAGTCCGGTCGAAAAGTCCGCTCATCTGTATGCTAGTCCGACGGACAAAAACCAACGCTAGGGCTGCTATTGGCTACTGGCTATGAACTTCCTTGTTTTAGTCTGGTCGTACGTCATCACGTATGAATCCGTCGGACTTTGGTTGACCGTATGTAGGCAAGTCCGTTCATTCGGAAAGTCCGTCGGAAAGTCCGCCAGACCTAGTCCGTCAAAAAGTCCACCCGTGTGTACGTGGCATTACATCCATCAGGAGTCCATCCTGTTTTTGGCAGAGTTTCATGTTCCAGCGGTTTCCATTGTGCACAAAACTGTCAGGTAGATTTTCCTAGCAAACATCTGCACGTGGGGGAATAGTCTCTCACAATCCAGAGGTGGGCATGCATTAGGGAGCTAAGGAGTAAGCAAGGGGAGGGGAGATAGTTCCACTTTAAAGATGAAAAAAGACACAAAACACTTTATTTTATTCTTTGTTAGGTTGAACAGGTTACATTAGCTTAGATAATAAGCTAAAGCACTGAGGTGTTATGATATAGTACACATCGTTAATACTTTATTTTATGTACTGTGAGTGAAACAGGTTACTTTACATTTAGATAATCAGCTACAGCAGTGAGATGTTATGTTATGGATATATCATACATCCTTTTAACATTGATGCTTTATTTTTTATGTAGTGTTGGAAGAAATGGTTACAGCAGATTTAGTCATTCAATTAAAAAATAGTAGCTAGGTGCTTGGCTAAGAATGGAGAGTGAGCGAAACACTGGCTGTAGCTGTTCTCTGTAACTGCTGCCCTGCAGTGCCATACTAGGTTAACAGCTGTTGCAACAAGTGGAGGAGGCTGCTGATCAGGAAGAGTTTAAAAGACTGAGTCAAGCAGCATTGCACTGTAGGAACTGTAGTCTGGAACAGAGACTATGCTGTGGTGATCAAAAGCTTTTGAACTACATTCCTCTGAGAGGAAGAGGAGATTGCCACGAGGAGGGGAAGAGTTGCATTTTCCCAGGCTGTAGCAGACACAGTTTTTTCTTGCCGTGAGGGAGACCAGAGAGTGCATATTGCTTTCTATTGTGCACCATCACTGCTGCATATGAGTGGCTTGAGTGGGATCCTGAGTGCTGAGTTTGGGGGTGTCAACAGACTGAGTCACGTGGGTGAAGAGCAGATAATTATTGCTGTGTGACTGGATGGTGAGCTGCAAAATCACTGATCGGTGAGCTGCTGCTGTGAGGATTTACTCCTGGTAGAGACACTGTTCCCTTTAGGAACTGACCATACAGCCATCTGGTAGCCTTATTGCTGCCTGCAGGCTTGACTGGGACTTTTCTAATGTGCACCAACGGTACACCAGGGCCCCAACACTAGCTGAGGAGTTAGGACTAAAGACTACTCCTTTACATCTGCTACACAGAGACCTTTACCTACTGCTTATGTGCAGAAGTACTATAGTATAGTTATAATACTATTATTTACATTTCAGTTAAGGCTTATAAGCACTGTTTATTGTGCAGAACTCTACGTTGCCTTGGCATTGTGATTATACTGTCTTCTGTGTGCTCATTTATGGTCAAACCACCATTTATTCCAACCTGTACCAATACATTGAGTTAATTTACCACTAAACAGGCTTGTGTTTATTTCCTGATACAATTGAAATATGTGAACCACAGGAGCAAAAAATATAGTGTAACCTAATTAATTATTGTTTGCTGCAGTCAAAAATGCATTCCACCATTAGGTGGAGTGAAAAAACAAAAACAGAAAAGTGTCAACGGCGCTGACCCCTATGTTATATTAAATAAATTAAATAAAACCACTCCTATTTGTTACAGTGAATATATATGTGGGGTAGTGAAACCCTAAAAGGAAGCTTCCTGATGACGCAATCCTACTTGCGAACCGCGTATAGGCTGCTGGGAAAAATACTACGTCACTTCCTGACGGGCGAAAGCAAGGCTTGAGACACACGCCGCCATAGGAAACATAGAGCAATACTTTCACCCTTTTGAAACTGCTGGATAGGCTTGGTGCCGGAATACGGGCTCAGCCAAATGTGAGTTTTACAGTCTCTTTGTTTTTAACCTTTAAATAAACAGTGCAAACATACTGCGCAATGATTATGGTTTATTTTCTATGAGGATGACCATCCTTTGTACTACTGGGAAAAGCATAGGCAAAGACCCTGAGTGGAGTGGTTATCCTATTAATGAACCAAAGGCGTGTTGACACCTTTATCTGGTGAGTGGTCAATCCATATGGTGGTGGTGCTGTCACAATATTGGTGGATTTAGCTGCACGGAACCATGGATGAGGATAGAAGCATACAGAAGTAGTTTACCCACACTGGAGAGTTGCACTGGGAGTCATATTTTCCTACCCACTGGAGAGTTGCGCTGGGACTTTATATTTCTTTATTCACTAGTAACAAATAGCTGGGACATTTAATCCAGCAGAAACACTGGACTTTTATTTCATTATTTTATATTATTCATTATTGGATTTAAAACTATTAATATTGAAGGCGGGGTATTGTTTTGGTGTATCACTTAAAGATCAATGTTGATATATTTTGATGTGACACAGGCATTGGTTATATAGTGTGTAGTGGTATATTTTGTGCACACAATAATTAATTAAATAACACCACTCTTATTTGTGACAGTGAATATATATGTGGGGTAGTGAAACCCTAAAATATTAATATATTCACTGTCACAAATAAGAGTGGTGTTATTTAATTTATTTAATATAACATATAGGTTATCGCCATTGTCACTTTTCTGTTTTTATTTCCTGATACAATTCATAGCCAATTTAAAGGTAACTATACTCATGCTCTTATAAGTGCTTGCAGTAAGTTTCATTCAACTAGTTGTGTCAGAGGGGCTGAGGTTGTATCTTAAGTCAATTCGCAGAACAGAGAACCGAAATTACCAAGCGGCTCCAGTAGAGGTAGTGCTACAAAAGTATGATTTTTCAGCATGGATTCTATTTGTAATTTTGAAAATATTTCAGGTTCAGAACGTCATATCCTTTCACTTGAATTGTGGACCTTCAAAACGAGCTGCCAAGCATGACACCAATACGAATCAGTCTTCTATGTTAGAACAATAGGATTGTTCGGATGCTTTTAAAGAAAAAAAAAGTTTGTAAATTAACAATAGGCATATATTTATAAAACATCATAATTATACATTTTTTCCATTTTTAATTTGCATGTGTATCACTGAAACATCTCTTTTGATTTAGAGTTTTGACAGTAAATGAATAGATGTTTTGTGTGCTTTAGAACTGCTGGGTATACACCCATCTATCAGCACTAGAAATGAATGTTTGTATAAAGCGTAGTCTACATGGAAATCTGTCATAGTAATCAGAACATTACTGGGTCAAGTTGCCTTAACAGAGTCCCTTTGCTCGATTGGAACTTCAAAACATGTTTGTGCAAACATGCTTTTCTGCCATTACCACTAGTGACAGACTGCAACTTATGTCATTTTTCATTTTGCTCCTAGTTCATCTTTATATGCCAGTTCTGACAGCTTTCCTAGGTATATTTCAAATATTTGCAGTTAAAAAGGGTAACCAGGGGCGTGTCCGGATGCGAGCGGCGACGGACGTCTTGGTGAAGAGCTCCAGAGCCCTGCTTGCTAATCCACCGGCATCCATGTATTTACAGCCCTAAAAATTCCACAAAAACCCACCAGGCTAGTCATCGGGACTCCCTGCTGTATTATCCGGGGCTATTTTAGAGAAATCCGGCCTACAAGAGGCCTCCAGACTCCCGCGGCCGCCGCCATCTTGCCGACTCAGGGCCTCCCAGAGGGATCGCAATCCGGACGGATCCAGAGGTAAGGGGACCCTCATTCACACATACAGACTATCCCCCTGTGCATCGGGCACGGTCCGGTGGCTCTGCTGAGCTCCTGGGACGCTCGTGGCGGCCGCGGCCTGGTCCGACCTAGTGCGGCCTAGTGAGGCCTGTGGATCCCCGCTCTTTCCTGAGGCCGCATCCCCACCGAAGGTCATCGAGACCGGTCAGGCCCACAGCTATTTGCAGGCCCCCTTTCCTCACCTGCCTGGTCAAACCTCCTGGTCCCTGCCAGGGCCTGGGTCACTGCCAGAGACTGCCTGACTGACCCAAGGTATTGGATAGCTTGGTGTGCCCCACTGGCTGCTGCATTTGCCACACTGCTCAGGGCCTTCTGCACACTGGCACCCCTGATATACCATCCACCATACCTGGCCTCTGCCTGCCTGTTACTGTGAGGGGGGAGACTACAAGCGTTTGTTGACTGCCCTATGATACCCGGCTGGCCATCCTTTCACGGAGCACCAGGATCCACTTGCCCTAACAATCACCCCCCAACAAATACTATACAAGTCCACAGGGCTACTGATCAATGACCCCATCATGTTTATAAAAGACCTTTCAGGGGCGTGGTCTGGACATGGCCGTGTGAAGACATGCTTCTGAGCGGCTCCCGGTCCGTCCCAGCCTTTCCTGCCCTTAAACCAGCCATACCAGCATTTAATCAGCGGCATGTACTCTGCTGGAAGACGCAGAGGAAAGAGCAACCGACAACATAAAAGAACACCGCCAAAAACACAGCGGAACGGAGCCATCAGACAATATCTTTCGGACCCCAGTGACCCATCCCCCGCTCCAAAGATGGCGGCCGCCATGCAGACGAACGAGCATGTGAGTACCCCACAGCACTGCTCACTGACGCAGCCCATGGCCCCCGGTGCATCTGATAGAAACATTACTACACCTCTGCTACTCCGGACAACAGAGCTTATGAGTACCTCACAGCACTGCTCACTAACACCGTCCATGGCACCCTGTACATCAGATGGAGACATCTCTACCCCTCTGCTGCTCAGGGATGTCATCCAAGACACACAGGTCTCACATAATACACCCCTGACCCTGCACGCAGATGAGGAGCTGAGAGCACTGTTGAGAGCAATACCTACAAGAGCAGACTTTGAACCTCTAGCCAGCAGGCTGGAAGCCTCACACCGCAGAGACATAGCAGCAGTGCGCACCGACATCACAGCACTGTCAGATCGCATGGGTGCAGGAGAAGCCACAGTAACGGAACTTACACAGCGCCTAAAGCAAGTGGAAGATATCCAAGCAAATCAAACAAAATCACTATTGAACCAGCAACTTCACCTAGAAGAAATTGAAGATCGCAGCAGGAGGAACAACCTGCGTATAAGGGGCCTACCCGAAGCCACGGGTACAGAGGATCTCACAGCTACTGCTATAGCCATTTTCAGAGACATAGCAAGAACGGACTTTCCTGCGACGATGTCCTTTGACCGGATTCACAGGGCGCTGGGGCCGAAATCAACGGATCCGAACCGCCCAAGAGATGTGATCTGCAGAGTACACCAGTACACCCATAAAGAGATCATCTTGCGGAAAGCATGGGAGATGAGAGATGTGGAATTTGACGGTGCATCTATCTAGATCATGCCTGATCTTTCCAGAGCCACCCTGCAGCGCAGAGCGATGTTGAAGCCAGTGCTTGAGTTGGCCCAACGCGCGGGGGTCACGTATCGCTGGGGATACCCCATATCGGTGACATTCAAGAAGAGATCACAATTTTTCACCTTACGATCCTATGCGGAACTTCCTACACTGTTTGATTTTCTAGAAACCGATCCAGTAACGGTTCCAGACTGGCTTCAACTGATCCCAAGATTTGCTAACCGCCCAGGGGGTCCAAATCTGAGAAGGCCAGGCTCACCAAGACCACAACGCACTCAACGCAGATCAAGGATCACGTCTCCAGCAGAAGACAGAGAAACCTAGAGTCGTCTGCTGTGGTGACAATATGTATGTTGCCCCAGATGCTTTGACTTTTGCCTTTTTATCCACGTTTGTTTGGATTTCTTATTTTTCTTATTTTTCATATTTTACTGTTCACCACTTAAGGCCCCATTCTTAATGCTGTGTAGTCTGAACTCCCCTAACAACATACCAAAAGAACTGACTGTCCTCCCCTCAGAGTTGCAGATATGAGCCACCCCCCCCCCACTAATCTGGCTGCTTGGGACAGAATATGGTTACTGTTGTGACCGGGGAAGTTGGAGAAGGAGTCCTGGAATTGAGTCAGGTTAACGCTGCACCCCCTAATGGTAGTCCCTGGAATAAGGAACTTTCTAATGATGAAGGGGTTTTGATGGTGACTCTGCCTGTGCCATACGGACGACAGGAGTTAATTTCTCCCGACCCTGTCTCCACGCTACGCAATGGACAATCAGTATTGGGAATATTGTGTATCAACACGTCACTGCTCCCTGTGCCGGAAATGTTCTATCCTGGTTCCACACCAGTGTGTTTTCTCTCTTGGAACTATCTTGCACTAAGTTACGCACACTTTAAATATGTCTGTGTATTACCGCAGGGAACTTTTTCTCAGGAATTTGAAAACTTAGGGTTCACTGTGAGCCACGATTGCATAAATATATATAAGTGTGTCTGCGCTGAAAAATCCAGAAAGTGCTCCGTGCAAAAAAAAAAAAATCAAATAAATATATACTGAATACCAAATAATCAAGGCTAATTGATTCTTAGTGCTAAACACACATGACCCCCAAAAGTGCAATGTGCAAAAAATATGCCCAAAATCTGAGTGTCAAGATAAAAATGAAAAAATACAAAATATAAAAAATATATATATAACCATTTATAAAAAGTCCTTATAGTCCATAAAAAATAAAGTGCTCAAAAAAGTGTGTCCATAATCAGTGAAGTCCATCCATCCTGCTCATCTCATAAGTGTATCACCATAAAGCATGCCTTAGTGCTCTCCTGTGACCCCCAAAAGCGCATGCGCTCACCTTAATGTGTGTGACACAGTAATTAAACTCTGTCAATGCACGCTTTGGAGCCACTCCTGTGCTCAATGCGATCAGCTGTGTAGATCTCCAATGTTCCCCAACAACGTCATAATAATCATATGGAAAAGAAAGGAAACTCCATAGCGCAATATTGCAACATAAAAAGGATTTTTATTCAAAACAAAGCTCTCCCTTAATAGGGGTACTCACATGCTGCAGGTGCGTAAGTGCACCATCCTGTACAGGTATAACAAGCCGATTGTTGGTGTGTGGCGTGCGGTGCGGTGTATGCATCCAAAACCTCTCTCTCTCTGCTGACAACTCCGTCCTGGCCCCTCCCCTACGCGTGTTCGGCACAGGGATCACGTGCCTTCATCAGGGGGATTTGCATATCAGTATTGCGGGAGGGGGGTCAACTGGGGAGGGGGGAGAGGGAAAACAGAACATTTATGTTTTGAGTAAGAGGGGTTGGTATGGAGGGAGGAGGGAAACACTAATTAGATTGTTGTAAGAAGGGCCAGTTGGAATTTGCTCAGTTATATGGCAATAGCAATGAAGGATAAGATTGGGGGCAGACAATACAAGGGATGCAGATAGATAAGAAGTTACCAATAATAAGAATATGGTTGGTGTTTTACCTTATCTGTTCATTTAATAATGTTTGTGATGTTTACAATGCTTACATGTCTATCTTATATGTAAGGGTAGGGGAGAGGGTGGGCCGGGATTAGCTCCCCCGGTCGTAGTCTAACCTCATCCCCATTAGGCCGAAACACCTTCCCGGTGATAACTGGAGTGTGTTTCATTGCAAGGAATTGCACCTAGTTGCCTAACGACAACTAGTACGTGTAGGACGATCTTTTGGTTTGATCGTCCACCCCTTTTCATTGTTTTTGTTTTGTTTCTAGAGCTCTCTTTGCTCTTATTCTTTTTACCTTTTCCTTTTCCTCCCCCTACTCCTTCAAGTCTTCTATTCCCTATTTCATTACTAGCCCCCCCTCCCCCCCCCTTTTTTTTGTAAAGAAATTTCTTTTTTACTGGCGTGAGCACGATGGATCAAATTACTATCTATACCCTAAACACCAAAGGGCTGAATGTGCCGGAAAAGCGTTGCATGCTCCTGAATGATCTTAAAAGATCTAAAGCAGATGTGGCGTTTATCCAGGAGACTCACTTTAAGACGGGTGCACCGATGTGTTTGAAAAACCGATATTTCCCAACTACATACCACGCTACCAATCCCTCAGCCAAATCAAAGGGAGTGTCTATACTGATCTCGGGGAATGTGCCCTGGACCTGTAGAGACACCAGAATTGACACAGAGGGGAGATATGTGTTTCTCAAAGGACTGATTGGTGATGTACTGGTGACTCTAGCGACTGTATACGCCCCAAATGACAGACAGGATATTTTCATATCCAAAACATTGAACGAACTTCTACCTTTTGCAGAAGGACAACTAATACTAGGCGGCGATTTTAATGTTCCTCTGTGCCCATCGGTAGACACATCAAATGGAACGTCCTCTCTCTGGAGGGGTGTACACAAACGAATCACCAAGACACTACATGAGACCAGACTGATTGACGTATGGAGACTTTTACACGCCGGAGAGAGGGATTATACATTCTTCTCATCACCACACAAATCATATTCCCGCATCGATCTTTTTCTTTTGCCTCATAACCAACTGGAGGCAATAGACAAAGTTGACATAGGCACAATCACCTGGTCTGACCATGCTCCTATTACCCTGAAATATTCCCTCTCACGAACAGCGACGACAAAATCAAGATTTTGGCGACTAAACGAAAGTTTACTTCAGGACCCTACAGTGTTAGCTGATGTCACAAAAGAACTTAAATTTTATTTTCAGACGAATGATATTGACAATTGTGACCCTGGGATACTCTGGGAAGCCCATAAGTCTGTGATCAGAGGAATCCTGATCAAACATGGTGCACATATCAAAAGGGAACGGGAGAAACAGTTATTAATTTTATTACAGAAAACCCACGATTTAGAAAAAACACATAAACAAAACCCGACCACATCCATAGAAACAGAACTCCTTACATTACGCAGACAGACGGTAGATATATTACATTACCAAGCGAAAGCAGCTTTACAAGCGTGTAGAAAACTCACCTATGAATCGGGGAATAAATGTGGGAAAATTCTTGCAAGGGCAGTTAGACAACAGAGGTTACGCGCATATATACCACAAATCATATCCCCATCAGGGCAAAAAAGGGCGACACCCACGCAAATAGCAGATGAATTTAAAAATTTTTACTCCTCCTTATATAACCTTCCGAAGTCAGGAGTCACTGACACCGTAATAAGGGAATATCTTACTCTAGCTAATACCCCCAAACTATCAGCAGAAGATGCAGCTGCCCTAGAAGAACCCATCACAATGGTAGAACTACAAGGCGCAATTAAAAACATGAAACCAGGTAAAGCTCCGGGTCCGGACGGTTTGACTCTGCAGTACTACCAGACTCTGCTGCCGATTCTAGGCCCACGTATGTTGAAACTATTTAACAAGCTTACGGAAGGGGGCCACTTGCAGAGAGACACATTAAGCGCGCACATATCCCTTATACCTAAGGAAGGGAAAGATCCAGCGGCCTGTGGTAGCTACAGGCCCATATCTCTTCTAAATATAGATCTTAAACTCCTCACCAAAATCTTGGCAAATAGATTATACCAACATATGACTAACCTGATAGAAAAGACAATACAAGGGATGCAGATAGGGGTTGGGCTTTCTGGTGAGTGGGGGCACAAGAGGGGGCCTGCCAATCACGGATACACCAAACATCATTGTTCGTCAAGGATAATACACCTGTCAGACATAGCCCCATTGGACTATTTATATTGGACGATTTTGATTGCAATATATATGCCAATTTATTTATATTTTATTTAACATTTTTTATGTTTTATTTATTTTTCACTTTTTTCACTTTCATAACACATTTATCCATTCACTATTCACATCAGGAAGAACATTAAGCTCATTTGGGTCACTTATACACATTTTGTATGTATTACATATGATATTTGACACTACTTTTTATGACATTTTTTATGATATATATGTTTTGATATTTTTTACCATGCACGATTTTGCAACAATTCTTTACTTATGGTTGTGACCCACCCATTCACACCCTATGCTATCACGTATTGGTTTAATTTATATTATTTCAGTTAGTGTTTTCCTACACACGTTGCTGTGACTTTTTAGGGCACTCTGCACAATTACTGTTTCTAATATATATTGTTTTTTTTCTTTTTTCTATTACAAACAAAAAAATTTTTTTTGGGTCGCGCATCACATTTGGTGGTCTTTTATATTTGCGAACAGCGCCATTCCCGTTTAGAACATATGACTAACCTGATACACTTAGACCAGGTGGGTTTTGTCCCTACGCGTGAAGCTAGGGACAACACCACAAAAGTCCTTAATTTGATCCATAGAGCTAATGTATCTAAAGCGCCTTGTACCTTTCTCAGCACAGATGCTGAGAAAGCATTTGATCGGGTGAGCTGGGAATTTATGACAGCAGTCCTCAAGCATATCGGATTAGGTAACCACATGTTGCAATGGATCTCTAATGTTTACTCGTTACCTACGGCTAGGGTCAAGGCTAATGGAATCCTGTCTGCTCCTTTTAATATCTCTAATGGTACCAGACAAGGATGCCCGCTGTCACCCCTTCTTTTTGCCCTGGTACTCGAACCCTTTCTAAACACGATACGCAGGAACCCAGATATCTCTGGGATTTCCATAGGGCACAGACAATACAAGATTTCCGCATACGCGGATGATCTTCTATTTTCCTTAACCAATCCGATTATCTCCCTCCCAAATTTAATTAAAGAATTTCAGAGATACGGGAACATGTCCAACCTAAAGATTAATTTTGACAAATCAGCAGCAATGGGAATTAATATGCCGATGGAACAACTTTCCTCTCTGAAGTCCAAATTCAATTTCAAGTGGTCAGACAGTCACTTCAAGTACCTGGGCACTAACATACCCAGGGATCTGAAACGCACATTTGAACTGAACTTCCCTCCAATCCTGAGCACAGTTAAAGAGTTACTCGCAGAGTGGGGCAAAGGTCTTCACTCATGGTTTGGGAGATGCAATCTAATCAAGATGTGCATTCTCCCAAAATTTCTATACCTATTTCAAGCCTTACCTATAAGAATCCCCGGTAACTATTTTAAACAAATACATTCCCTATTTATAAAATTTGTGTGGTCACACTCTAAGCCTAGACTAAAAAGATGCTATTTGACTCTACCGAAACACTATGGAGGTCTCGCCCTCCCGGACGCAAAACACTATTATCAAGCTGTGCACCTAGGGAGGATCATTGACTGGAACAGACACGACAAAACCAAACTATGGATCCAAGTAGAGAACCATCAGGTTAATATACCCTTGAAGGGGGCTATCTGGTGCTACGATAAATTACCTAGGGACATGACTTCACACATGACCATTGGTGCCACGCTGTCAGTAGGGTTAAATATACTTAAAAACACTTCATTGACCTCCAAACAATCCCCCTTATTCCCTATTCTGGGGAATCCAGCGTTCGAACCAGGGCTAGACTATTCAAACTATGAGACACTCTGGGAGGCAGGTAAAGACTGTGCATCACATTATGTGGAAGACGACCACTGGACCTCAATTCAGTCTCTGACGAATGATAACGGGGGTTTTCAATTGTCATTTTGGAAAGCGATTCGGCTACACCATTTCCTTTACTCAATACCAGAACCGATGCGATATAAGCGCGATATGACGACGCTAGAATAATACTGTAGAAGGGAGGGCACTCTGCCTCAGGTGCTCTCCAAGACATACTCGCTACTCAACACACCGACTGAACAACCAGACTTGTTATTTTTACGAAAATGGGAACAGGATCTAAAATGTAATTTTACAGAAGCACAAACACAAAACATACTTCAACTTACACTGAAATCATCCATCTGTACAAAAATTCAGGAGACAAATTACAAAATTCTGACTAGATGGTATTACACACCTCAATTATTACACAAATTTTTCCCCGGCACTTCCGATAGATGCTGGAGGTGCGGTTCTGAGGAGGGGATGCTCCTACACATTTTTTGGACCTGTTCACTAGTACAGCAGTTTTGGGTAGCAGTAGAGACAATTGTTAAAAAATTCACGAATCACATAACGCAGAGAGATCCAGCCGTTTTTCTGTTACATGCCACCTCAGCCCCAATTAAATCATATAAAAAGTCAGTGGTCAGACATCTGCTCAATGCAGCGAAGTCCTGTATTCCAGCATTGTGGAAACAGAGTACACCCCCTACGGTGGGAATGTGGCTACGTAGAGTTGAAGAAATCAAAAAGATGGAAGACCTAATACTGACTGCCCAACACAAACAAGACAAACATTCAAGAAACTGGTTATCCTGGAACATATATATTTTCTCAGATGAAGGACAAACCTTACTAAATTCTTGAGAACCCCTTGACTAGGTAGCGGCTATGGGATAGAACCTTGGCCGGATCCATCGCGCTCGCGTCTATCTATAACCCTCCCCCTCCCTTTCTCACCCCTTCCACTCTGCCTTTACTTCTTATATATATATTTTTTTTCTTTTTTCTGTGCAATAAGTGGTCTATTATTTCAGTAACAGACAACTTTCCATTCACACCAACTATGATGGAATTATGTAAGAATAAGCAAATACTGGGAAGATGTCATTCCGGTTATATTGTAATACTGCATGGTGGTTGATATACCTATGGACTACAAAGACGGATTCACAAATCTAAAGAGGATAAATGATGTCATAGGCCAGTTTCCATGCAGATAGAATGGAACACTTTAATGGAAAGGATATATGATGACGGTATTTGTCAGAATGCTAATAGAAAGACCACGGATGTATTATATCGATTATGATACGCTTTTTCTTTTTTCTTATTTGTTTTTGTTTTCTCCTTTCCTTGTCAAAAATTCAATAAAAATTATATTTGGAAAAAAAAAAAAAGGGTAACCAGAGGCAAAACTTTTTTTTCATTTTGTATAGAGTAAAGAAGGGTTATAACCCTTGTTAGTTTTTTTTTTTTTTGCTCTCTGTATCCCATTGAGGAGATTTCCCTTCACTTCCTGTCCCATAAAAGTGAGGGAGAATCCTTCCAAAGTGGAATCCTTCCCAGGGAGTCACCAGAACTAATGTTCCAATTGGAAGATTTCCCCTCTATAAGTGTTCTGGGGTAAACTCAACATTCGGGATTTTCTTCTTTACTTTCGATGATAATGGTAAACAGGACAAATAGAGAGGGTGAATCTCCCTAATCGGGTACAGACAGCAATAAAAACTGACAGGTGTTCTAATCCCTCTCCACTCTATCCAAAACTTAAAAAAAAAAAAAAAAAAGTTTTGCCTTTAGTTACACTTTTAGTTTAACATAGAAATGCACAACACACAAATGTAGTTCAAAAAACAAAAACAAAATGTTAATATAACCAACCATATTACCTTTTGCCAGACTCCAAAAGCTCAAAGCCTTCATTAATACGGTTAAAAGGTAGTGTATGGCTTACTAATCCATCCAAATTAAATTTATTTGCCAAATAGTCAGACACCAATTTGGGAACACATTCTTTACTTTTCCAACCTGAAAACCAGACCAGAATAATGTAAAAATACAGAATCAGGTATACATGTATACATATAAATACTATCTCATAATACAGTTAACAGTTTTTTCAAGGGAAAGTTTTTTTTTTTTTCTACTTGTACCCACAGATAAGCCTACATAAGTGAGTACACCCCTCACATTTTTGTAAATATTTTATTATATCTTTTTGTGTGACAACACTGAAGAAATGACACCTTGCTACAATGTAAAGTAGTGAGTGTACAGCTTGTATAACAGTGTAAACTTGCTGTTACCTCAAAATAACTCAACACACAGCCATTAATGTCTAAACTGCTGGCAACAAAAGTGAGTACACCCCTAAGTGAAAATTTCCAAATTGGACCCAATGAGCCATTTTCCCTTCCCGGTGTCATGTGACTCGTTAGTGTTACAAGGTCTCAGGTGTGAATGGGGAGCAGGTGTGTTAAATTTGGTGTCATCACTCTCATTCTCTCATACTGGTCACTGGAAGCTCAACATGGCACCTAATGGCAAAGAACTCTAATCTCTGAGGATCTGAAAAAAAGAAAAGAATTGTTGCTCTACATAAAGATGGCCTAGGCTATAAGAAGATTGCCAAGACCCTGAAACTGAGCTGCAGCATGGTGGTCAAGACCATACAGCGGTTTAACGGGACAGGTTACACTCTGAACAGGCCTCGCCATGGTCGACCAAAGAAGTTAAGTGCACATGCTCATTGTCATATCCAGAGGTTGTCTTTGGGAAATAGACATATGAGTGCTTCCAGCATTGCTGCAGAGGTTGAAGGGGTGGGGGGGTCAGTCTGTCAGTGCTCACACCATACGCCGCACACTGCATCAAATTGGTCTACATGGCTGTCATCCCAGAAGGAAGCCTCTTCTAAAGATGATCACAAGAAAGCCTGCAAAGAGTTTACTGAAGGCAAGCAGACTAAGGACATGGATTACTGGAACCATGTCCTGTGGTCTGATGAGACCAAGATAAATTTATTTGGTTCAGATGGTGTCAAGCGTGTGTGGCACCACCGGGTGAGGAGTACAAGGACAAGTGTGTCTTGCCTACAGTCAAGAATGGTGGTGGGAGTGTCATGGTCTGGGGCTGCATGAGTGCTGCCGACAATGGGGAGCTACAGTTCATTGAGGGAACCATGAATGCCAACATGTACTGTGACATACTGAAGCAGAGCATGATCTCCTCCCTTCGGAGACTGGGCCGCAGGGCAGTATTCCAATATGATAACGACCCCAAACACACCTCCAAGATGACCACTGCCTTGCTAAAGAAGCTGAGGGTAAAGATGATGGACTGGCCAAGAATGTCTCCAGACCTAAACCCTATTGAGCATCTGTGAGGCATCCTCAAATGGTGGAGGAGCGCAAGGTCTCTAACATCCACCAGCTCTGTCGTCACGGAGGAGTGGAAGAGAACTCCAGTGACAACCTGTGAAGCTCTGGTGAACTCCATGCCCAAGAGGGTTAAGGCAGTGCTGCAAAATAACGGTGGTCACACAAAATATTGACACTTTGGTCCCAATTTGGACATTTTCACTTAGGGGTGTACTCACTTTTGTTGGCAGCCGTTTAGACATTAATGGCTGTGTGTTGAGTTATTTTGTTGTCACATGAAAAGATATAATAAAATATTTACAAAAATGTGAGGGGGTGTACTCACTTTTGTGAGATACTGTACATAGGTACAGTGAATATCTCCTAAACTTGCCCTGTTTAGGAAATATTCACACTGCATGCAGCCAGTGATGTCACTAGTGCATGTGCTTCTGAGGGGACAGCATGCTCGTTCTGTCCGTTCAGAGCTCTGTGCCCTGGCCGTGACATCATCGTGGCCCAGCCAGTCAGTTGGCCGGAGCACCCAGAAGGAAGACCAGGTGAAGATGGAAGCCCTGTCAGCGGTGACAGCGCTCCGTTGGAGGGCTTCATTCTAAGGTAAGCATTTCATAATGTGCGGTGGTTTACCGCCACTTTAAACCTTGTTTAGCTAGCTTTTGAAAAGAGTAAAAGTAGCCTCAACAGTCTTCCAATATCCTAGTATTAGTAAGGCAAGGTTCCCCCTCCTGGTTGTACTTATTATGGTTAGCAAAGTACACCTCATACAAATAAAAACTTTTTGGCCAACATTTTAATCATGACATGTAAAAAGATTTTTTAAATAAGGGCAAATATAGTTAAATATGTTAAACTAAAAAACAAAAATGTGTTTTATTGCTGCTTACCAATTTTTGATGCTGGTTGTATTAGCTTTTTTTTCGATTTATTTTCACCTAGTGATCCATCCAGTAAGAGCTTGTTCACACAGGCAGCCAGGGGATGGCAGAAATAGCTGGTCGAGCCACGGTTTTACCCACCCTCATCCACCTCCCTTAAGTTGCAATGGAGTATAAATGGGGTTGGACACATATCATGGATGTGGAAAAATTGTTGCTACATGTCACTTTCCACAGCAATATTTAACTGAATGGGGCCGTGTCACAGTCGCTCAGCAACCAGATGTAATGCATACAGTTGCTGCATGGTGGTGCAGGCTTTTTAGGGATAACACAGATGGTGAGAGATGACAAATCACCTCCAATCTGCCTTTAAAGCATCACAGAAGACTTTTTAGGGATGGGGGGGGGGGGGTGTGTCAAGGGCTGCAAATGTAAACAAGCCATCCTAAGCATGGTTATTTTTAATTTCCTTTAATTGACCAAGCTATCCATCAAAAGTAGCAGTCAATGGTTGAGACAAACTATTAAGCATTGACAGGGATACTTACAAAGGTCATCATTTGTTCATATATGTAAAACCTTTATCCCAAAAAGAAGAAACTGTTTCTGTAGCTGCTTAAAATGTGTTAGCTTTAATTTGTTAGTCAAATCCATCTAAATCAGCTACTGCTTCTTACGCTTTCACACATGCGGACTGTTTGTCCGTATTTCATCCATCCGTTGACGGATGAAAAAAAGGACATAAATGCATCGCTATGGGAAAATGGATGTAAATGGGTGATCAGTTTACATCCACATCTGTCAACATCTGTTTTTTTTAAATGGATCAAAGCTCTATTTTTCTTCTGGTAAAAAAACGTATTGGACGAAAAACAAATGTATTCAGACAAACGGTCCATTTTTCATCTGTTTTTGCATTAGTAGTGGATGTAAAAAAAAAAAAACTGATGAGAAACGGATGAGCAGTTGATGAAAAACAGATGAATACTTCATTCGTTTTGACGTGTCTGAACTGATGAAATGAACGGATGTGTGAAAGGGGTCTAAAATGACCCTCTCCTCAGATTGACAACGCTGCTGTTCGATGGTTTCTTTGTTGCTTCTCCATCCACAATAGAGCCACCCTAAGACAGAAGATGTGTTACTGATTGGATCACAGATGAATATAATGGGGAAAAAAGCCTAAAATATTAAACTATGCAGCCACCACATTAAGGGATTGGGAAGCAGCAATATATTACACTTTTGTTTTTGGGTTTTAATACCACTTTAAGGGTGATAAGGGGATTTTGCATGTGTAATGACTTGATCAGCTAATACTGCACCTTATGGAACTATGTTGAGTAACTTATGTGTGTTGTATTTGGATGTAAATGACAGTATGAGGCAGGCAAATTAAAATTTATGTCATTCAACCATAAACAGGAAATTAGGAATTTAATGACAAGCCCAGAAGATTAAAAAATACAAGCTTTGGAGATATATCTGGTTTCCACATGAGGTATGAAGAACATTGTGCAGAAGTGGCCTGGGTTGGGGGCCCTAAAAGGTTGCTTTCTTCTTTAATATACTAGGCTGGCCTCTGGTAGACCAAAGTTGGACTGGCCTCTAGGGGCTCATCTGTGAAACAATTTCCCCTTTTCAGACTACAAATTTTAGATGCAGGCCCTGTTTGCAATACCAGGCGCTGATTGGCATTGACTAACTTGTACCTGCTCTGTCTGTGATTATAAAGTTTTGTGAGAGGTCTTCCAACACAGAATATATTTCCAGAATTCTGCATTAGGCCATGTGACTGCTTAAATCTACAAATCTCTATGATCAAGTAGAAGAGAACAGAGGGCTAGTCTATCCAGATCTGTGGCTTCTATTATATGCAGGGCCTACTCAAAAACAGGTCTAAAAGGGTCTGTGGCTGTTGGCCTGCTATGATAGAGAGATATATACATATCAGACCTCTAAGAATAAGAATCCATCTATATCCGAACGTTGGATATATTTTTCTATTCTCTGAGAAAATGAAAGAAGAAATCTTGATGGTCACTATGAGAAAGCTTTAACGATTTGTGAATAACTTTTTCCTCTTCCTTAATAAACAGGAGGCATTTGTGGCCAGCTGTAATTCTGTTCACCTAAGAATACACTGCACACCAAAACAAACACTGTATTTTTTTCTGTGTACTTTGCTTTGATACCTCCAAAAATACAGCCTTTCCATGTACGTCCTGTAAAGAGTAGATAGGGATCAAACGTAATGTGGGCATTTGCAGGGGCACCTCCTATAATTACACTGGTCCCATATCCTAGCTGTGTACACTCCAGGGCAGATTTCTGCATCAAACAAAAAAAAATAAAAAAACACAAAAGGATAATTACATTTATTCAGAGCTTCACTAACTGCATGCTTAGATGTATTTCACAAAATGTGTATATATATATATATATATATATATATATATATATATATATATATATATATATACACACACACACACACACACACACACACACACATACATACATACATACACACACACACACACTATAACAGAAAGCTTAATAAATACAAGAATAGAAAATAAGAAGTCCAAATAAAGCAGAAGCAAATAACAGAAATAAAAGTAATGCAGGGAGGACCTGCCATGGTAGTCTATGGGGAAGGTGAAAAATGTATCAGTGGAACAGCATGAAAGATATTAGATGCTGCAAGAAATACTCCTAGAAATACTCATAATGCTCCTTTCTATTGATTACAAAGGCCGAGAGCACTGCAGTGAAGTAAACCTGTCCAGACAGAAATATATGGTTGTTTCTAAGTCACTGCCCCAAAGAAAGCACACAGATCATAAAGTTCAGTGAAGTCATACTTGTTTGGGCTTAAGCTGGCCCATACACATAGATTGTTTTATTCAACCTGTGGGCTGAACGAAAAAATAAATCTCACCAATTCTTCCATCATCCTCAGGAACCATTAGAAATGTGTACAGTGTGTAGGCAGCATGAGCATCTCAAAGTATTGAAGCAACGGAGTCAGTGTGACAGCCAAGCAACATGCATTTTCAGAAGTACAGCTCAGTAATGTCACCCGCCATGTTTTTTTTATGACAGGTTTCCTTTACTGGGGGTAACTAAAGTGGCAGGGCTCCAGAGTTAGTAAGATATATAAAATGAACACTTTGGGTTCATGATATATTGCCTAGATGTCTGCTTATAAGTGCTTATGATAGATTTAACTCTTTAAAAGAAAGGATAGGATTATTTCTGTTACACATTAACTGTAATAATAATAATTAACAGTAAACTAGCTTGTAGTTTATCTTTAGCAATCTTCAATATCTCCTGTGTCCATCTCAGATAGTATTTAGACAAGGAAATTGCAGAAAGCATTATGATCAGTAATCTCCCCTTTATTAACGGAAAAGCTCAAATAAAAAAAACTGGTGGAATGACCAGACAACTTCAGACATTAAAGATCAAATGATATGTGCATTACAGAACAATAATAACAGTGCTCCAAACAAAATCCCAGTACAAAGTGATAAAAATGCTTATATTAAGCAAGTCCACAGTGAAAGAAGTTGATAATGAAGTTCACTGATATCCAATATTGTGACTGTGTGAGGGTGCTCCAAACAATGATAAGGTGACTTGAAACATGTGCTCCCCCCGTGTGTGATTGTGCTCACCTCAGGGTGTGTGACCGCTCAACTAAGTAGACATGTGCACAGCCATTTTCGTTTTTGTTTCATTCGTTTATTTTTTTTTTCGTTTTTCAGGTCATTCGTTATGATCGCAATTCGTAAATTCGTACATTCGTAAATTCATACATTCCCTCATTCATACATTTGTGAATTCGTACATTCGTAAATTCATATATATTCGTAAATTCGTACATTTGTAAATTAGTAAATTCGGAAATTTGTAAATTTGAAATTTGAAAATCCTAAAACCCGAAAATTCAAAAATCTGAAATAGTAACTAACTATTAAATTATAGGTATTGTAATTTCCTAAATACAAATTTATCCGAAGTTACGAATTATCCGAAATAACAAATGCTGCATCTAAACAAATGGAACGGAACAAATTAATAATAAAAAGTTTTTATTATTATTATTGTTATTTATTATTATTAATTCATTACGTTCCATTTGTTTGGATACGGCATTCGTTATTGGTAACTTCGGATAAATTTGTATGTGTTAGGTTCACTGACAGCCAAATTTAAAAGGAAATTACAATACCTATAATTTAATAGTTACTAGTAATAGTTACGTTATTATTAAATAATTATTATTTTAGATTTCTGAATTTCCGAATTTACAAATTTACGAATTCACTAATTTACTAAAGTACGAATGTACGAATTTACGAATGTACATTCATAGATTACGAATGTACGAATTTACGAATGTACATTCATAAATTACGAATGTACGAATTTACGAATGGATGAATTTACTAATTTTTCAAATTTATGAATATTCGGAAAAATTCGTTAAACGGGTTTTCGTTCATTCGGATATTTCCGAATTAACGAATTTGTCGAAATTCGTTAAAAAACGAATTCGGAACTAAATGAATTGCACATGCCTACAACTAAGTTGGGTCTGGAAAAGCAGCTGAACCACCTCTGGCCTCTATATGGTCTCTGTGGAATCCCCAGTTAAATCCCCAGGAAAACATCATTGGATTTACCTGGGGATTCCACAGAGACCATTACACATAGAGCCCAGAGGTGGTTCAGCTGTTTTTCCAGACCAAACTTAGTTGAGCGTTCACACACCCTGAGGTGAGCACAATCACACACAGGGGGGGCACGTGTTTCAAGTCACCTTATCATTGTTTGGAGCACCCTCACACAGTCACAATATTGGATATCAGTGAACTTCATTATCAACTTCTTTCACTGTGGACTTGCTTAATATAAGCATTTTTATCACTTTGTACTGGGATTTTGTTTGGAGCACTGTTATTATTGTTCTGTGATGCACATATCATTTGATGTTGTATATCTATGTCTATAAATCAATTATTTATTTTACATATAGCTCTTTATATTCAATTTATAGCAATTATGGTATGGTAATATTGAGGATTTAATCACATAGCGCTGTATCTATATATTTAAATTTAGCACTAATTACGGGAGTGTGATCAATGCCAGCTGCTGTATATATTGTTTTTTCATATAGTTTACCACAACAAATGTGGTTGGTTGCGTTTATGGTTTGGATATATCTCTGGTAGCTCGCAAGACACTTTGTTTATATTACTTCAGACATTAAAGTTTTCTTACTGAATAACTAATCAAGCAGAACAATGGCAACCTTTAAACTGACATACCATAGTATCTGTACTGCCAATGCATTCAAAGGAATAATGCACTCCATGTTCTGTCATTTCCATGATCACCTCCTGGATTGGCTTGCTAAAATCATTGGGATTGATGCAGTCAGTGGCTCCAAACAGCTTTGCCTTTTCAAACTTGCTGCTGTTTATATCTATAGCAATAATTCTTGATGCTGCAGAAACTTTACATCCAATAATGGTGGACAGCCCAATGGCACCCAATCCAAATACAGCACAAGTAGTACCAGGCTCCACCTGTACAAATACAAAGCACCGTTAAATGATTGTAACATTAAACTTAGATATTATTAGCTAAATTCTATCACTGGGGCTCATCATACAAATTACATTTGCAAAAAATTAAACCAGGTTGTCATTCACTTGTAATCATCATTCAGTGAAGGAGTTAAAACATATCCAAACCCAAAAACAAAAATGACACATTTCAGGTCATCAGTCCTCATTTAAGGTAGCTGCATTAGTTTTCTTTTATAATGTTTTTAGTTTCACTTGGTAATCCTGCAAATCACACACCTTCTTACCCAGGGTGACTTATGCTTACTCAATCTTTGAATCCATGAAGAAAACCACATTTTCTACTAAACTACCCTCCTGATTTGAACTTCTAAAGCCGGGTACACACAAGCAGAATGTCCGACAGAAAAAGTACGACGGAAGCTTTTCATCGTCTATTCCGATCGTGTGTGCCTCATCAGACTTTTTTTTTTTTAAATTCTGACAGACCTAGAAATGGAACATGTTCTAAATATTTCCGACGGAACCAATTCCTATCGGGAAAACCGCTCGTCTGTATGCTGTTCCGACGGAACAAAAACGACACATGCTCTGAAGCAAGTACGAGACAGAAGCTATTGGCTCCTGGCTTTTGAACTTCCTTTTTCTAGTCCCGTCGTACGTGTTGTACGTCACCGCATTCTGGACGGTCGGACTTTGGTTTGACCGTGTGTATGCAAGACAGCTTGAATGGAATTCCGTCCGAGAAACCTTCAGAGTTAATTCCGATGGCAAAACTGGTCGTGTGTACGCGGCATAACCCTTTCTCCACTCCTCACATCCATTACATAGGGAGGGGTTCTTTTGTACTTGGCAGAAGATAGCTGGAAGAACTTTCTAATATTATTTGAGATACTGTATAAGTTCAGTGCACATGAAGGTATGGGACATTGGAACGCTGACAAAATAAACAGGTATTGTTTGTACTTACGAAAAGTGCGCTTAGTTGAAAAAAAAATGCATTTACTGTGTCTAAAAACTGGTAATCCACATAATATTAAATTTGTGTTTTTAGGTTTAGATATACTTTAACAGAAGAACACAGAGCAAAAGCAGCAAAGTATTTTATTGTGTTGCATCCACTGGGGTCAGACACATGGGGAGGTTATGATGGTCTTCATATATAGAAACTGCCGGTCTAAGCAGGCTCTCAGAACTCTCACCTTAATAATAGTAAATTCGGGCATCACTGAATATCTTTGCTTGATGTTATGCGTTGTAGCGTGCTGATGTAGTGATGGCCGAATTAAGGAAAGGAGTTGGTGTTGGAAAGGAGTTGGCGTTGGAGCAGTTGCTGCAGACAGGAAGGAGGTGTGCTACCGTTTAAGAACCCAGGCAACATCCTTGAGACGGTACTCCATGTGGGAGAGGTTCCAGCCTGGGTGGGAAAACCCCCTTTTCCCACAGGCAATTGCTAGACATAGAAGGTAATTCGGCCATCACTACATCAGCACGCTACAACGCATAACATCAAGCAAAGATATTCATTGATGCCCGAATTTACTATTATTAAGGTGAGAGTTCTGAGAGTCATGTGTCTGACCCCAGTGGATGCAACACAATATTTATGAACTTTATTACCTTTATTTTTCCTACAGTTATTTATTCACTTGGACCTTTTAGGTGTGATTCACGTTGTTATATACACTTATGCACAAGTATTTATTTATGGAAGTTTTTATGTGATAGATTTGATGCGCGGAATCTTTTATATTTTATTTCACGTTTCTAGAGTGTAATGTGTACACTTTTTGATTTTGCTGCAGTCTACTTTTGATATCATCACAGTTAGTTCACCCTTATTAATTATCTTTAGCATTGTCACTAATACTATTTTTATTATTTAATATTGTTTGTGATTGTCACCACACTCCTTACATCTCACAGTAGCGCGAAGGACACTAACATATATAAAAGTATTTTATTGCTCACAGAAATTTTCCAATATACTGGAAAATCTCTACAGTTATTTCAAGTCTATTCCCACCATTGAAGAGGGAACAATTCTTTCATTGTCATGTTAAAGTGAGATTAAAATGTCCTTGTCTCCAATATAAAAATGTAAATAAAGTCTTTATCTGAAAAGAGTGCGAATACCTTTCTGTTTTTTGGGTTGGTAAATACTGCTTCATTGATAAGGAGAGACCAACACTACCAGGAGTGCCGATCTCATGTGTTGCCCACTGTGCTCAATGCTTTATCCTGCCAAACTTCATGTTCATGTGTCCAAAGTCACATGTTAGGGTTAAGGGCTAAGGTTAGGGTTAAATGTTAAGAACATACTTTAAGGAAGCCTAACACAGTTGTTTTAGGTAAAGGAACATCCAGTCCACATAGAAAGGCTAAAGGCCTGTCATCGCTACCCCTGAAAGCCAGGGGTATTAAACTCAGAGGTTAAGGGAGGCTAACCAGACAACTAAGCTCACTAAGCAAGGTAAACCAAAAAAATTATGGTATAGTACAACTTAAAAGCCCTGAGGGGGTGAGGAGTCTCCTGAAACTATTAGATAACTCAAGGGTTTGATTCCACATAGTCAATGTGAATAAGGGAAGAGGGTGCCAGAAGACACCACCACAAGGATAGGCAGAAAGTATGTTCAGATCTTAGCCCCAAACCCACGGGATGTACATCGAACTGGGGGAGAAAAATACTTATCAAAAGAATACTCATATTAGAGGACCAACAGATGGAATAACATTTGAAATTTTAAATTCAGTATATATATATATATATATATATATATATATATATATATATATATATATATATATATATATATATATATATATATATATATATATACACACACATATACACACACCAACTCATAAAAATCCTACAGCGGTTGTTAGGTGTACAGGATCTGGTGGAGTTGGGTGTGTGGGCTGCTCCCAAACAATCTCGTTGATCTCTTTGGTACGGTCCCTCCCTATACCTAGAATTCTATTAGTGACTTATGTTGTAGCTTACTATTTAAAGGCCAGATGTCTGGCAGACAAGTTAGCTTTTGAAGAATAACATTAAGTGTCTTCCAGGTCTTCCCACTGAAAATCATGGTTCTGGTGTATCCAGGAATTTAAGTTTTTGTTATGTTCAAGTCTGCAATGACTACACAGCTATTGTGAGTATAATTGCATTATTTTTTATCAATGAATGGTAGGTATGGTAATGCACAAGGCTGCTACACCCTTCTTGTTTAATATTTCGAGCAGGGGTCCCCAACCACTGGGCTGTGGCCTCTCTGCAGCTGGGCCACAGATGAGGCAGGCAACATGAGAGAGCTGGTGGGCAGCATGGAAGAGCCGACAAACTGCATGAGAGAGCAGGTGAATGGGCAGCATGAGAGAGCCAGCCGACGGGTAGACGAGAGAGAGCAGAGAGATGATATCCTATTTCACCACCCACACTGCATCACTGCTGTTCTGCCCTCACTGTGCAGCTGTGGGCAGCAGAAAGATTACATCATCTTTCACTGCCCGCCCACCCTCTGGGACCCAGTCAATGCACATGTGCTGCATCTGGTGGCAGGTGACGTGGCAAGTGACAAACCGCATCTGGTGGCAGGTGATGTAGCATGTGACAATCTGCATCTGGGTGGCAGGCTGCGTGGCAAGTGACTAGTTGCATCTGGTGGCAGATGATGGTGGTGAGTGACACGCTGCATCTGGGTGGCAGGTGATGGTGGCGAGTTACAAGCTGGCGACGGTGGCAAGTGACACACTGCATCTGGTGGCAGGCGACATGGCAAGTAACAAGCTGCATCTGGTGGCAAGTGACGTGACAAGTTAAAAGCTGCATCTGGTGGCAAGTAACAATCTGCATCTGGTGGCAGGTGACATGGCAAGTGATAAGCTGCATCTGGTGGCAAGTGACAAGCTGCATCTGGCAGGTGACGTGACAAGTGACCAGCTGCATTCGAAGGCAAGTGATATGGCAAGTGACAAGCTGCATATGGTGGCAGATGACGTGGCAAGTGACACACTCAGGGCTTCCACTGATTCTGCATTATGGTGAGTTGAACAATTTCATTTTATATTACAATGTAATAATAGAAATCATCCTGACACCATATCAACCACGGCTCTGTTATGATTGAAGCGACACCAGCCATTGCCCCGACAAATTGCGAAAACCTGCATTGCGGAGTTATCAAGTTCTTCAGTTAGTTCGTTTTACCTCATATTAATAGTGCTGATGTCGTATTTCTTCTCTTCATTCTATAATAGAACTTATGTCAAAAGTACATATATGCATTGCATTCCTTTAAGCACATTCCTCCCTTAATAACATTATGCCTTTTGATGCCACTATTCAACAACAAATATAACATGGTATAGGCTGTTCCATGACAAAGAAGAGAGGTAAAGCATCACAAGAGATTCATATATTTACTTTTTTTCTGCAATGGGGTTGCAGATTCACTTTGCACTACAAGTGCACTTGGAAGTGCAGTCGCTGTAGATCTGAGAGAAATATCTGAAATGAGGGGAAGCGCTGCTGATTTTATCATCCAATCATGTAGAAGCAAAAATGCTGTTTTTTATTTTCCTCGCATGTCCCCCTCAGTTCTACAGGGACTGCACTTTCAAGTGCACAGTGGATTTGCCGTTAGTAAATAACCCCCAATGATTTACTAACACATGTGTATGGCGTTGATTTACTAAAGGCAGATAGACTGTGCACTTTGCAAGTGCAGTTGTACTCATTTTTCCTAGAGCTTAATGAATGTGGGGAAGCGTCACTTTGTAAAGAATACCCAATCAGGTACTTCTACTTACACAGTAGAACCTATTTAAAAGGTAGATACAAAATGCAGAAATTATTAACAATGTTATGAAAGTTAAAGACATGAACTGCTTAACTTGGCAGTGTTGACAGCAGCTCCATATCCAGTGGGAAAACCACATCCAAAAAGACAAGCCTTTTCCATTGGAGTTTTGTCATCAATTTTTGCAACGGCATCAACAGGCACTACAGTGTATTCAGAAAAAGTGCTTGTCCACAAAAAATGATACACAACTTTCCCTTTGCATGAAAACCTGGTTGTCTTGTCGGGCATTACATTCTGAGATTCGTTGATGCTGAATTGGAATGACAGAAGAAGGAAGAATAATAAAGCAAATACATTTAAACACTGAAAAAAAAAATTACAGTTACATATTAATCATCAAGTCGTTTTACTACACTGAGCAAAATTGTAAACGCAACACTTTTGTGTTTGCCCCTATTTATCATGAGCTGAACTCAAAGATCTACGACTTTTTCTATGTACACAAAAGGCCTATTTCTCTCAAATATTGTTCACAAATCTGTCTAAATCTGTGTTAAGCAAGCCATACATGGTCGAATTTTGAACAAATTTTCTTTTCAAAATCAGAAAGTTTTTTTTTTTTTGTGATCCGATGATGCCACTATTAATTTTCGAAATTCGGCCGACCAAGCCTTCAATTTCACCTCATGTTGCTACAGAAAAGAATTTTCGTGGCTGGGAATCTTCTTTTCTCTCCGTAAATTTTCTTTTCTTATTACATTTCTCGCACGATTCTCCCATCATTGATTAGAAAATCTTTAGTTTTTCTAAAAATTTCCAACATGTCCGATTCCTCAAATTTGAGTGCCGCACGAAAATTGGCCGTTGTTGCAGCCCACTAATGGTGCAAAATTCGTACGAAAATTCTTAGATACAATTTTCGAAAGAAAATTCTTTCGAAATTCGAACCATGTATGGCCGGCATTAGTGAGCACTTCTCCTTTGCTGAGATAATCCATCCACCTCACAGGTGTGGCATATCAAGATGCTGATTAGACAGCATGATTATTACACAGGTGTGCCTTAGGCTGGCCACAATAAAAGGCCACTCTTAGGCCCCTTTCACAATGGGTCGCTTTGCAGGCGCTACAGCACTAAAAATAACCCAATATTTGTTGCGCAATCATTGTTTATATACGTGTGCATACACTAGGTGCGCGTTTGTGTTTGTATGTGTGTGCACTGGGCTACATGGGTGTTTTTTTAATTCTTTTATGCTATTTTTCAGACTTTTTTTCACTTAACCTTATTTCTGTCACAAAGAGGCTAACAAGTCCCCTGGGCAGGTGACATTGGGCAGGTGACAACTATTTTTTTATTGAGACATTAGGGGTCTATTATTTCCCTAATGTCTCCCCTGCCCTCTGCTTTAGCATAGACTGTGCTTGATCAGCTATACACCCAGCTTTGCAGCTGGAATTTGACAATTTTAAGGCTGGAAGTCTATAGCAGCAGTCCCCAACCTTTTTGACGCCAGGGACTGCTTTTGCTGTAGCCAATTCTTCCAGGGACCGGGGGGGGGAGGGGTTCACGGAGTCTCGCAACCCTCCTGCACTGCACTGTAAAGGGGCAGTGTGATATAAAGAGGACTGCCCTGTAATGATTACAGTGTCCCTTTACAGTGCAGTCCCCTTTATATCACAGTGGCCTTGCAATCATGGGCCCCCCATCACAGTGCCCTTTGCAGTTATTGCTCCCCCATCACGGTCCTCCTTGCAATTTTGGCCCCTCATCACGGTCCTCCTTGCAATCTTGGCCCCTCATCACAGTCCTCCCTGCAGTCATGGCCTCCCCATCACGTTCCTCCCTGCAGTCATGGCCCCCCATCACAGTCCTCCCTGCAGTCATGGCCCCCATCACAGTCCTCCCTGCAGTCATGGCCCCCATCACAGTCCTCCCTGCAGTCATGGCCCCCCATCACAGTCCTCCCTGCAGTCATTGCCCCCCATCACAGTCCTCCCTGCAGTCATTGCCCCCCATCACAGTCCTCCCTGCAGTCATGGCCCCCCATCACAGTCCTCCCTGCAATCATGGCCTCCCCATCACAGTCCTCTCTGCAATCATGGCCTCCCCATCACAGTCCTCTCTGCAGTCATGGTCTCCCCATCACAGTCCTCCCTGCAGTCATGGCCCCCATCACAGTCCTCCCCTATTTCCTTTTTAAAAGCACAGTGCCCCTTCCAATCTCTGCCTCCTGTGCAGTGTCCTACCTTGGGAGTCTGCAGCCTGTGTCTATTCTTCCAGGTCTCTGTCAATGTCATCCTATTAGCAAGGCAGGGGGTGGAAGCAGCTGCAGATCAGGACAGAGAGCAGAGGGATATTCACACTGCATGTAGCCAGTGACATCATCTGTGTATGCGCTCTATAGGTCCGCGGGAGGGAGGTTGGCACGACCACTCATGTAGCTGGAGGCCACGAACCCGGAAGGAAGACCAGGTGAAAATGGAAGCCCTGTCAGTGCGATGATTACAGTATCCCTTTATAGTGCAGTCCCCTTTAGATCACAGTGGCCTTGCAATCATGGGCCCCCCATCACAGTGCCCCTTGCAGTTATTGCTCCCCCATCACAGTCCTCCTTGCAATTTTGGCCCCTCATCACGGTCCTCCTTGCAATCTTGGCCCCTCATCACAGTCCTCCCTGCAGTCATGGCCCCCATCACAGTCCTCCCTGCAGTCATGGCCTCCCCATCACAGTCCTCCCTGCAGTCATGGCCCCCCATCACGTTCCTCCCTGCAGTCATGGCCCCCCATCACAGTCCTCCCTGCAGTCATGGCCCCCATCACAGTCCTCCCCTATTTCCTTTTTAAAAGCACAGTGCCCCTTCCAATCTCTGCCTCCTGTGCAGTGTCCTACCTTGGGAGTCTGCAGCCTGTGTCTATTCTTCCAGGTCTCTGTCAATGTCATCCTATTAGCAAGGCAGGGGGTGGAAGCAGCTGCAGATCAGGACAGAGAGCAGAGGGATATTCACACTGCATGTAGCCAGTGACATCATCTGTGTATGCGCTCTATAGGTCCGCGGGAGGGAGGTTGGCACGACCACTCATGTAGCTGGAGGCCACGAACCCGGAAGGAAGATCAGGTGAAAATGGAAGCCCTGTCAGTGCGATGATTACAGTATCCCTTTATAGTGCAGTCCCCTTTAGATCACAGTGGCCTTGCAATCATGGGCCCCCCATCACAGTGCCCCTTGCAGTTATTGCTCCCCCATCACAGTCCTCCTTGCAATTTTGGCCCCTCATCACGGTCCTCCTTGCAATCTTGGCCCCTCATCACAGTCCTCCCTGCAGTCATGGCCCCCATCACAGTCCTCCCTGCAGTCATGGCCTCCCCATCACAGTCCTCCCTGCAGTCATGGCCCCCCATCACGTTCCTCCCTGCAGTCATGGCCCCCCATCACGGTCCTCCCTGCAGTCATGGCCCCCCATCACGGTTCTCCCTGCAGTCATGGCCCCCCATCACGGTCCTCCCTGCAGTCATGGCCCCCCATCACAGTCCTCCCTGCAGTCATGGCCCCCCATCACAGTCCTCCCTGCAGTCATGGTCCCCCATCACGGTCCTCCCTGCAGTCATGGCCCCCCATCACAGTCCTCCCTGCAGTCATGGCCCCCATCACGTTCCTCCCTGCAGTCATGGCCCCCCATCACAGTCCTCCCTGCAGTCATGGCCCCCAGTCCTCCATGCAGTCATGGCCCCCATCACAGTCCTCCCTGCAGTCATGGCCCCCATCACAGTCCTCCCTGCAGTCATGGCCCCATCACAGTCCTCCTTGCAGTCATGGCCCCCATCACAGTCCTCCCTGCAGTCATGGCTCCCCATCACAGTCCTCCCTGCAGTCATTGCCCCCATCACAGTCCTCCCTGCAGTCAAAGCCCCCCATCACAGTCCTCCCTGAAGTCATGGCCTCCCCATCACAGTCCTCCCTGCAGTCATGGCCCCCCATCACAGTCCTCCCCCCTTTCCTTTTTAAAAGCACAGTGCCCCTTCCAATCTCTGCCTCCTGTGTAGTGTCCTACCTTGGGAGCCTGCAGCCTGTGTCTATTCTTCCAGGTCTCTGTCAAAGTCCTCCTATTAGCAAGGCAGAGGGTGGGAGGAGCTGCAGATCAGGACAGAGAGCAGAGAGATATTCACACTGCAAGTAGCCAGTGACGTCATCGGTGAATGTGCTCTATAGGTCCCCCACACTGCCGTAAACAAGGGCTCCCACGAGCATGCACAGGAGGGAGGTTGGCACGACCACTCATGTAGCTGAAGGCCACAAACCCGGAAGGAAGACCAGGTGAAAATGGAAGCCCTGTCAGTGCGATGCATACTAGCACATCATGTCATTGTCTTGCAGGGGCTTTTTTTTGAGCTGCGGTTTACTACCGTTTTAAGTGATCACATAATCTCTGTTCTCAACTGTATAAGGAGCTTAGAAAGCTGGGGGTGGAGAGACAGCAGGACACTGATCTTCACAGTGAATGGTTGTGCAGGGGGACATGTCAGCTCAAGTCTGATCTTTGGAGGACAGGCAGACTGTTCTCCCAACACAGCCAGAATAGTGACCACACTGAGATGGATGTGCTCTCATTCCTACCATGGTCAGTTTGAATCAGCAAGCACACAGTACAAGAGGCACATATTGGGGATATGAAATGTTAGGGTAACATATGAATTTAAGATGTTTGAGGAGCCAATTTATCAATCCACTATGTAAAATGTAGGAATTTGCTTCTGAAAAGTACCAGTAAGTTCTATTTTTCTGTAAATCCCCTTTACTTTTTTTCTTGGTGGTGGGCACACCATCTACAACACAGTCAAGGACCAAAAAAAAAAAAAAATCGAGGAAATTTTATGCCTCGATCCCGTCCACCATGTCATGCACACTGTTGGCACAAATTGCAAACTATATATACAAATTTTTTATTTATTTATTTATTTATATTATGTCATAGTAGTGTGAGAATTTTTCCTGGATCACTGTTCTTAGGGAGTGGATATGCACAAGTCATGGATATGACTGGTGGAGGCGTGAAGCTTCCATAAATAAGGTTGCTTTTTTGCCTATACTGCACTGGGGGTATATCATGCAAACAGTTTAGATCCAAAGTTTTTCTTTATTCACCTTTTAATAATAAATACATATTACTAATTATGCTTATGAAAAAATGACTGACTGTTATTAGAACTTGTTTCAGTAGAGTAACAGAACAAGAAAAAGCAAAACGTACTGTGTTTTGAGGCAGCAGTTGGTGTGTGGATTTAAACAAGAACAGCATTGACCACACTGAGGAATACACAATGGAATCACTTTATCTCCTAAAGAAAAAACACACATATGCGTTTAATAACAATGAGTCTTGTTTTTTTTTAATTTATTATTTTCTTGTTTGGTTCAACAGAAGCCCTTGTCTGGGTCATCCCAGCTATAAGTTTATTGTTTGCTGATCAGACTTCAACCATACTTAGGTGTTTATTAATGATGGGCTTGGACGTGTTTGGGTCGTAGTCGCCAGGAAGCCGCCACTGCACACCGCCAATCTTAGGCAACGTGTGCAAGTGCAGCTGCGGGCCAGGAAATGCCTCACTCCCTATGATTGGTGGTGTGCAGTGACGGCTTCCTGGCGGATACGATACAAATATGCCCAAGCCCATCCTCAGGTGTTTATTTTAGCCCATATAGAGAACCCTGTTTGCTATGCCAGCTAATAGCAATAATACTCCTTAGGCCACATGCACACTGGTCATTTAGCCTGTGTACAGCCATTCCTGGTGTTTTAGTGCCCCAGGAGGCACAGGTGCAGTGCCCAGCCCTACTGCCTGTCCATGGCAGGCTGAAAGCTGCTGTGGCTGAACGCCATACTTTCATTCCAGACATTCGTCCCTTAACAGATAGGGACATAAATGTGAGTACAGCACCCAGCCCCGTCCAGCTGCAGCAGCTTTCAGCCTGCAATAGACTTTGAGTGGCTACAGGCAGTGGGGCTGGGCACTGCACCTGTGCCTCCTGGGTGCACTAAAATGCCGGGATTGGTCACACACAGGCTAAAACTCCTAGTATGCATTAGGCCCCATTAGTAACTTTACAAGTCTACATGGCACTGACAAACAATGCAATGGGCATTACACCCCAAGGGCAGAGAAAGAAAGAATAGAAAATGACTGCTCTAGCTGTAATAACATGTTTTCCATCTTCACTAGGATTACATTACACTAGTATCCTGCATTTAGTTTATTTAAACAAAGGAGAAATTGTATGGGAAGTATATACAAACTTTATGTGTCGCGAATCAAGTTTTCCTGCAGCTTTTGGCACTCTCTCGGCTGAGACTGTGCAACGTAAATTCCGGAGTCTTTCCCAGGTTCTGCATACAGCCTCATGTAGAACTAGATAGATATATGCCGGTGCTATCGTAAAAACAAGTATAGTGTAAGGCCTCATGCTCACGAGGCAGATGCGCTTCCACGGTGTCCGCCTCGGTCCGCCGGCTCAGCGGGAGTTCTCTCCGTTGATCTCCGCTGAGCCGGCGGATGACAGGTCCCTCTCTGCTCACTGAGTGGGGAGGGGCTTGTCGAGTGCCACTGGTTTCTATGAAGAGATCGGACAAAAACGGACAGAAATGTCCTTCAAATCTAGGTTCACACCTATGCGGTTGATGCGGTTTTCAGGCGCATTTGCGGTGCGTCTTTTTTTTTAAACCTGTGTCTTTTGGTGCATTTTTGCAGGCAGTTTTCATGCGTTGTGTCCTTTTTTTTCTGTTTAAACACACTGTATATAGCTGGTTGCTAAGTTGCTGCGTCCTTAACTGATGAGTCATCAGCTATCAGTGGGGTTCCCCGCTAACAGCTAAATGCAAAAAAAAAAAATGCCGTGGGGTCCACCCCCCCAATTCATACCAGGCCCTTTGGGTCTGGTATGGATTTGGAGGGGAACCCCAAGCCAAAATTTTTAAAAAAAATGGTGTGGCCCCCCCAAATTCATGCCAGACCCTTATGAGACCAGATGAGAGAGTGCCCCCCCCTCCCAAACCATACCAGGCCCCATGCCCTTAACATAGGGGGGTACTTTGGGGTGGGGGGGTTCTCTGCCCCCCCCCCAAGCACAGGGCTTCTTCCCTATGGTTGTGGGGGTCTGTACCAGTCGGTGACGTCACAAGGGGCTGGGGACACCAAGCAATAAGCAGATTTAACAGGCAGGGGGTGATCAAAAAGAGACGTGTCAGACATAGCCGGGTCAGGAACAAGGCTAATAGACATGGATTATAATCAGGAACACAGGAACCAAAGCTGAAGACAATCCAGCATTGAAGTCAGGCAGACTCTCTGTTTAAATAGATGCTGTCAGTGGGGAAGCCCGCTGACAGCTGATGATTCATCAGTTGTTAAGGAGGCGGCAGCCGGCTTCCCAGCTTGCTGCTTAACAGCCAGCTATTCTTCACATAGAATTTGAATTGGTCAATCATTTTTTTACAGATTCAAATTCCGATCGTTCAGAAAATTTGGAATTCATTTCAAAATTAAGAAATTAAATTTAACTAAAACAAAATACATTTTTCCATTCTGCATATGTCTAATTAGGGCAGGAGAGGTGCCGTTTGAGCAGATAATGAAGCGACAAAATGCTTGTAATCTGCCAAAAAGAAGCTCATGTACTTTTTTGAGCGACAGGTTTTGCTTCAGGTGGCAGAATGCTCATATGTGAAAAGGGGTCATTGAAATTAATGGGATTTAGCTTATTGGGCGTTCTTGAGAGATTTTCAAGCTTAAAATTGCTCAGGTGTAATCAGAGCATAATGTGGTTCACTCCATCTGAAATTTATTTGTATTGTGAGGAATGAGAGAGCCCTTAAAAAAGGGCCTTAACAACATACACCTGTAAGGTATGAAACATTCAGTACATATCAGCCAGCTGAAAGGGAGGGGACTTTAACATGGCACAGATCCACAACAGCAGAGTTCAGGTATGAGCAATAGCTTGTATCTGATGAAAACATGTTGTTACAAAACTCTTTGATATGTGCCATATCTCTGTTACAAAAGAGATACATGTTGCAAAAGAGAATTTTGTTAGCACCTAATCACTTACAAACCAGCATGGCTAGGTTATCCAGTAGCAACAATACAATAAAAACTTAAAGTGTTTGTTACCCCATTTCATATTCCAGTTATATTCCTGCTGTACCATGTACTTGTATGAAAAAGTCTCCTGTTCTCTTTGTATGAAATCTCTAGTGTTCCTGCAAGTCCCTCTACTTTCCTAAAAAAAACTGATACAACTTGCAGGAATCTAGCACTTCTCCTCTATGTCACAATCCAGTCAGCGCCCAGCTCTCCTGCACCCTCCAGTGCATACAGACCAATCAGCACTCAGCTCTCCTGTGCATATAGACCAGTCAGCATTTAGCTCTCCTGCACCCTCCTGCACATACAGACCAGTCAGCGTTTAGCTCTCCTGTGCATACAGACCAGTCAGTGCTGCGCTGTCCTGTGCATACAGACCAGTCAGTGCTCAACTCTTCTGTGCCCTCCTGTGCATACAGACCAGTCAGTATTTAGCTCTCCTGCGCCCTCCTGTGCATACAGACTAGTCAGTGCTCCGCTCTCCTGTGCATACAGACCAGTCAGTGCTCAGCTCTCCTGCGCATACAGACCAGTCAGCATTCAGCTCACCTGCACCCTCCTGTGCATACAGACCAGTCAGTGCTCCGCTCTCCTGTGCTCTCCAGTGCATACAGACCAGTCAGTGCTCAGCTCTCCTGTGCATACAGACCAGTCAGTGCTCAGCTCTCCTGTGCATACAGACCAGTCAGTGCTCAGCTCTCCTGCGCTCTCCAGTGCATACAGACCAGTCAGTGCTCAGCTCTCCTGTGCATACAGATCAGTCAGTGCTCAGCTCTCCTGTGCATACAGACCAGTCAGTGCTCAGCTCTCCTGTGCATACAGACCAGTCAGTGCTCAGCTCTCCTGTGCATACAGACCAGTCAGTGCTCAGCTCTCCTGTGCTCTCCAGTGCATACAGACCAGTCAGTGCTCAGCTCTCCTGTGCATACAGACCAGTCAGTGCTCAGCTCTCCTGTGCATACAGACCAGTCAGTGCTCCACTCTCCAGTGCATACAGACCAGTCAGTGCTCAGCTCTCCTGTGCTCTCCAGTGCATACAGACCAGTCAGTGCTCAGCTCTCCTGTGCATACAGACCAGTCAGTGCTCAGCTCTCCTGTGCATACAGACCAGTCAGTGCTCAGTTCTCCTGTGCATACAGACCAGTCAGTGCTCAGCTCTCCTGTGCATACAGACCAGTCAGTGCTCCCTTCTGCCCTCTCGCACCTTTCACCTCACTTTGCCTCCTGACAGCTGGTAATAGTGTCCTGGTACGCAGCATGATGAGGTCACAGAGAACACCGCATTACAAGTCCTGGAAATGACCTCCTCAGAAAAGTTCCATGTACTGTAAGTGTTTTTAATCCTTTCATTTTAAAGAGCACTATGTTGTTTTGATGTTTCTTTGAGGAAATAATGTAACTGGAGTGAAGCTGAGTGTGAAAACCTAGGAGAAAGGATTACCTCACCAAAACCCACGATACTACCTGAGTTTGAGCTATTTATGCCCTAATAAAAGGTCTAATGAAAAGGATGAGAGTATTGTCACACCATTTTGTAACAACATGTTTCCATAAGATACAAGCTATTGCTCATATCTGGCATGCATCTACTGTACTGTTGTGAATCTGTGACATGTCAGAGGAGCGTCCCCTCCAGCTGGCTGATATGTTCTCAATGTTTCATTACTGACAGATGTAGGTTGTTAAGCTCTGGTTAAAGGGCTTTCTTACTCCATGATCCTCATTGTATGAATAAGCTCCAGATGGAGCAGGACCAGGTGGAACTGTTTGTGCATTGGACATGTGAATAAGCAGGTATGTGACTTTTAATGGAGAGCAGCTTCTGTCTTTTCTTTTTTGTTTAACAGTGGAACCTACAGAGTGGCCAATGACCGCTGGGAGCCTGCACCCAGAGCCAGAGGAGTGATGGTGGTGTGTGCCTGGAGCAGGACTAAATATTTTTCAATAAATATAAAATGCATGTTAATCATTGCCTGTGAGAAAGAAGCCTAAGACTTTTATAAGTGGACATGACAAACACTTTAGAAAAAAATACAACACGCCAGGGTTTACGACAAAATATTTTTAAGGCTCATTCCAGTCAGGCTCAGCAATTAAAAAATATCTCTCTATGCTTTCCTGCTCTGCCCTTTGTCTCCTGTCCCCACCAAGGCTCAACAGCCTCTTAGGTGTTACCAAAACTTGATTCTTTACCTTAATACTTACTTTGCTTTATGTATATGTTGAGTGTATACCTTTTGTGTCACCCGTAGCTGTTCTACACTTGTTATCAGGCCCATCTGGGACTGACCCAACCAGGACAGGGGCTTTTGAAGAGGACTGCAAGGCGACCTTTTGTCTACTGACCATGGGCCTTGGCTTTTAAGGGAAGACTACTTTTTGGGAGGTTTGTGCCTGGGGGACCCTTGGAGGGGTCTTGTTTAGGATTCAAGTTCATATCTCCCCAAAACACACACACTCTGGGAATGGGAGGACCCAGATACATATTTGGGGCACTATGCCCAATTCAGCAATGACTTCTTTAGACTGTGAGCAGATGTTAATATAATAACCTCAAAGCAACCTGATTCTGGGTTCTCCTGATATAATCTGTTTAAAGTGTGTTGTGTTAAGTGTCTTTGTCCCATTGTGTGCCTCCTAGGTGAACATCTCTATTGTTAATTGAGTCACCTATTGTTTCTGTCTGTCTGATCATCTCTTGGAGATGTGATTAATATTGTGACCACTGTACCTTGCTATCGAACTATTGTGGGATGTTATATGTTTATATTGATTAGCTTACTTAGATTATGTTTATGTTGGCTGTAATTTAGCTATGGTAATTATATTCTTGTTTATAGTTTGTATTGTTAAGGTAATGTGATCAGGCCCTACCTGGTTCTGTATGCTATATAAATTATGTGTGAGTTTTCAATAAAGAGTGTTCCAGTTTGCATCTAAGCTATTGTTGGCTAGTCTTGGGCTCTCAGCTAGACATGTGCAGTATGAAAAAATTTGTTTAGTTTAGTTTAGTTTCAATTTGTTATTTAACTAAATTAGTTTACTTAAATTCGTTGCATTCATTACTTTCGTTTTTGGGATTCATTTAGTTTCGTATTCAAATTTGAAAAATTCGCCCGTATTCGAAAAAATTTGACCGCATTCAAAAAAAACTATCAAGATTCGAAAAAATTCTACCGCATTCGAAAAAAAACTATCAAATTCAAAAAAATTCTACTGCTTTCGAAAAAATTTGACCGAATTTGAAAAGGTAAAACTATATATAAACATTTTGTGAAATTCGAAATTCGTATAGAATGAAAGTGAATTTGAATAGAATAGAAAATAATAGAAAAGAATAGCATAGAAAAACAATAGAACAGAATAGAAAAAAATTATAATATATTCTATTCTAATCTTTTCTATTCTAATTCATTCTGTGCCAAATTCCAATTTCGGAAGAAGGTTTTATATATATATATGTAGAAAGAAATATAGAATAGATATATATATATATATATATATATATATATATATATATATATATAGAATAGAAAATAATAGAAAAACAATGGAACAGAATAGAAAAATTATAATATATACACACATCGGAGTCCATCTCCCCATCACTGAGGAGCTTACACTGGCTAACGATAAAGAATCGGATCACATTCAAGACCTCTGCCTCACCCACAAGTGCATACAAGGAAACGCCCCTCAATACCTTCGAGAGAGAATAAAACACTACACACCCAATCGCAATCTGCGATCATCCAACAAAAACCTCCTCCTCGTTCCCAAATACCGCTACAAAGCAAGGGGAGAACGCAGATTCGCAGTCCAGGGACCTCGGCTATGGAATACTCTTCCGACTCACATCTGCATGGAAGAAAACCATCTGGCCTTTAGGAAAAAACTAAAAACCTTCCTCTTCTAACAAGCTGCTCAGACACCTTGAGGCGATTCAGTTCGCATTTGCAGCGCTTTACAAATCATTCATTCATTCACATGATTTATTTATATATATATATATATATATATATATATATATATATATATATATATATATATATATATATATATATATATATATATATATAAACATGTAGACTGAAATCAAATTTGAATAGTAAAGATTGGAATATAATAGAAAATAATAGGACAGAATAGCATAGAAAAACAATAGAACAGAATAGAATAAAATATAATATATATATTATATTTTAGTCTATTCTGTTCTATTGTTTTTCTCGTCTATTCTTTTCTATTATTTTCTATTCTAATCTTTTCTATTCAAATTCAAATTCAATATATACGAAATTCGAATTTCAGAAGCCATCTTCCGAAATTCGAATTTCACATAGAATGAATTCAAATTCATATAGAAAAGTTTAGAATAGAATAGAAAAGAATAGCATAGAAAAAAATGATATATATCTATATATAGATATATAGATATATATATCTATATATCTATATATCTATATATAATCTATATCTATATATATCTATAGATCTCTATCTAGATATAGATATCTATATCTATATAGATATATAGAAACGATGAGTCAGGATTGCTGCACAGGAAATTTATTTCCATAAAAAAAATCACAAAGATTACAAAGACACCGAGCTGATACCAGATGCAGCTGGCTGCGACGTTTCGGGCTTTCACAGATAACGCCTTTTCTCACAATCGTATGTCTGCAACTGGTCACATACATCACATGTTTAAATATACACATAACTTCGTTAATTACATTTAATTAAGCTGGAATTCATTAACCCACATTTGGTAACAGATTTTTTAACTAGTCATCTCTCCTCTTTCTACGTGGTTGGAACAATCAATTGTCAACAGGTGCTATCATTCTTTTGCCAAAACAAAGACCAAAAAAAGGAAAAAGAAAAAAGAGAAAAAAGAAAAAACGAACAATAAGAAAATAAAATTAGATCAAAGACCCAACAAAACCAATAAACATTATATATCACAAAAAAAATTATATATCACGAAAAAACTATTTTATATCACAAAGAATCTTTTTCTTATAGAGAAGATATTCCTCTCAGGAAGGATTCTCCCTATAACCTCTTTAAACAGATGGAGATTCAACTATGAAATTGGGATATTATCCCTTAACGATAACATCTAAACAAACAAATACAGATCAAAATCGGTATTTAACCCTTTAGGCTGTATCGTATTTAAACGGTTAATCCAATAAACTTCACATTTTTTCAAAGTAAGTTCTCTATCACCCCCTCGTCTATTCATGGATACACCATCAATGACCATGTATCTTAACTGAGATACTGTATGTTTCTGTTCTGTAAAATGTCTAGATAATGGGAGGAATATCTTCTCTATAAGAAAAAAATTCTTTTGATATAAAATAGTTTTTTTGTGATATATAATGTTTATTGGTTTTGTTGGGTCTTTGATCTAATTTTTTTTCTTATTGTTCGTTTTTTCTTTTTCCTTTTTTTGGTCTTTGTTTTGGCAAAAGAATGATAGCACCTGTTGACAATTGATTGTTCCAACCACGTAGAAAGAGGAGAGATGACTAGTTAAGAAATCTGTTAGCAAATGTGGGTTAATGAATTCCAGCTTAATTAAATGTAATTAACGAAGTTATGTGTATATATAAACATGTGATGTATGTGACCAGTTGCAGACATACGATTGTGAGAAAGGACGTTATCTGTGAAAGCCCGAAACGTCGCAGCCAGCTGCATCTGGTATCAGCTCGATGTCTTTGTAATCTTTGTGATTTTTTATGGAAATAAATTTCCTGTGCAGCAATCCTGACTCATCGTTTCTATATATCGGTCCTTGGGAGGGACCAGATTTCTAGCACGGCCAAGATCGTCAGTGCGCCTCACCCTGCATATGGTGATATCAATTTCCCTGTGAGGCAGCACCGATCCAGACTGGATTTTGAGGAACAATGGCAACAGGTGGTTCATTTGCCTAATCAGATGAAGATGTAACACGAATATACACAGCTACCACGGGATCACGGAATTTTCTAGTGGACAGTTCGTCCGTACAGCTAACAAGAAAACTGGAAAAGATTTCACAAAAATCTATATCATTGGAATTACATGAAGTGACTCTGACAGAGTATTACAGATCACAATTGGTTCCCCCGGGGTCTGAGGGTTCGTATAACGCCTACCCTATTTTCTCAAGATGAAGAGTATAAAAAGCGATTCACACAAATAATCAACAAGTGTTCTTTTGATCTCATTACCTTAACAGTTGAATTCTTACAAAAAGAACGAATTTCTGTGACAAAAGAAATCACACAACTGAAACAGCAATTATCAGACATGGTGGGATAAATGGACTTTCAAAAAACAAAATCAGAATTGGAAGAAAAATTAACTAACCATCGGAAATCCATAGAAGTGCGGAAACGTACAAAGATGGATCGGGATCGGGAGGACTATGCAAATAACCGAGTCTACAATTGGACTGATACTAATCGTTTTTGTGGAAGATCTAGGAATGGTAAACGCCAACAACAACTGTCCACATCCAGTTCCTCAATGGCATCCACAGGTTCCTCCACAAATACAACTGGGTCTTTTTTAAATTGGGGACCCCCAAGTACAAGAGCAAGTGGAGAGGAGGCAAGAAACGCCGACGGAGTGACAACAAGATCTGCTGACAAGATACGAAACAGACAGAGGACTTGAATGTGGTACATAACATTTCTTCTTTTCCTCTTAGTGAAATAGAAATGAAGGTTCTAAATAAGGGACTTAATTTTTGCCCAAAAGAAAGGATGGATGTATTTAGACTGAAACAAGATCTGTATAGGTTTTATAGGAACATACGTTTAAAGGCTTTCTATTTGTCTAAACCGTCAATGCACAGTTCAAACCCGGTGAAAATGTCTATCTCTAATATGGGGTTAAAAAATAAAAGCACATTCGTGCCCCCAACTAATAGTCCGGCAGCAGAACTGTTCATTGACAAAGTTGAGACGGATATTAGACAATTTTTAGAAGATCGGTCTAGAATTGACCATAGACAAAACAATCTGAGCCGAGAGGAACAAAATGCTTTGTCTTTATTATCAAACAGAAAATAAATCACAATAAAGCCAGCAGACCAGGGTGGCTCTATACTGGTTATGGACACTATTAAGTATGAAGGGGAGATAAAAAGACAATTGGCTGATTACAATGTTTATACACCTTTGGATAGTAATCCTACCACGCGGGTTTTAACTAAAATAAAAAAAGTTGTAAAGAAGGCCCTACAGATAGGAATAATAGACGCTAGTACAGAAACCTATCTAATACCAGAACATCCCATTACACCCATCTTTTATGTGCTGCCTAAGGTGCACAAAGACCCAAATAACCCTCCGGGTCATCCAATTGTTTCTAGTATTAATTCAGCCACTATGTCTATTGCTAAATATTTAGACAAACATCTTACCCCTCTGATAGAGAACACCAAATCCTATATTCAGGACACTCAAGATTTTTTGTCCAAATACAGGATTTAACCCTTCCATTAGGTGCTAGATTGGTAACATGGGATGTAGCCAATTTATTCACTGCCATTCCACACACCCTGGGATTGGAAGCTTGCAATTGATTATTATATTCATCTAAAATATATGATGACAGACAAATCACATTCTTCTTGGAGTTGCTTACCATAGTGCTGGAAGATAATTACTTCCTCTTTAAGGATGTATATTACTTACAAAGTACAGGCACTGCGATGGGCTCGAATGTCGCCCCCCCCCCCCCATATGCCAATGCGTTTATGAACATGCTAGAAGAAGCATTTATTTATCACTGTAATTTATACACAGATAACTGTATCACATGGTTTAGATTTATAGATGACGTGATTGGCATATGGGTGGGCGACCAAGAGTCGTTGTATCTTTTTGATTTTTATTTAAACAACTTGATTTCTGGTTTAAAATTCAATATGTTTTCCTCAGATACAATGGTTCCCTTTTTAGATACTCTGTTGAGTATACAGGACAATCATATAATAGTTGACCTATATAGAAAGCCCACAGACCGAAATCAGTTATTACATTACTCCAGCTTTCACCCCCCAGGGGTATTCAAATCTATACCAAGAAGCCAATTGAAACGTATATCTAGGATTGTAAATCAGAAATATATAAGAGAGTGGAGATTGAGTGAGATGGAAGACAGATTACACCAAAGAGGATATCCAGGTGATATAGTTTGGCAGGAACGTACTAATTTAGATCAAAACAAAGAAAAAAATGTAACCTATAGACTGCCCTTCATCTCACAATTTCACCCATTCTCCAATAAAATCAATAATATAATTAGAAAGCATTGGTCAATATTGAATAAAAATTACCCGACCATCCCTGAATTTTACCACCCCCCTTTACCATCATATCGGAGAGTTAGAACACTGCGCGATAGATTGGTCAGATCAGACCAATATAGCACACCCATTCCTCGCATTACATTTTTAGGTCCCCCAAATCATGGGTCTTATCCTTGTCTATCACGTACCCAATGTACCAGTATAATAAAAGGGAAAAGTTTCTGCCATCCACATAGAGGTTATAACATTAAAGATCATTACACATGTCAGTCTTCTTATGTTATATACATCATTAAATGCCCATGCGGTTTACTTTATGTAGGAGAAACAACCCAGAAGGTAAAAGAATCGCAAGACACAAGTACTCGATTCGTGACAAACTGGATAAACTCCCATTATCTAGACATTTTACAGAACAGAAACATACAGTATCTCAGTTAAGATATATGGTCATTGATGGTGTATCCATGAATAGACGAGGGGGTGATAGAGAACTTACTTTGAAAAAACGTTAAGTTTATTGGATTAACCGTTTAAATACGATACAGCCTAAAGGGTTAAATGCAGATTTTGATCTGTATTTGTTTGTTTAGATGTTATCGTTAAGGGATAATATCCCAATTTCATCGTTGCATCTCCATCTGTTTAAAGAGGTTATAGGAAGAATCCTTCCTGGGAGGAATATCTTCTCTATAAAAAGATTCTTTGTGATATAAAATAGTTTTTTAGTGATATATAATTTTTTTTTGTAATATATATTGTTTATTGGTTTTGTTGGGTCTTTGATCTAATTTTATTTTCTTATTGTTCGCTTTTTCTTTTTTCTTTTTTCTTTTTCCTTTTTTTTTGTCTTTGTTTTGGCAAAAGAATGATAGCACCTGATGACAATTGATTGTTCCAACCACGTAGAAAGAGGAGAGATGACTAGTTAAAAAATCTGTTACCAAATGTGGGTTAATGAATTCCAGCTTAATTAAATGTAATTAACGAAGTTATGTGTATATATAAACATGTGATGTATGTGACCAGTTGCAGACATACGATTGTGAGAAAGGACGTTATCTGTGAAAGCCCAAAACGTCGCAGCCAGCTGCATCTGGTATTAGCTCGATGTCTTTGTAATCTTTGTGATTTTTTAATGGAAATAAATTTCCTGTGCAGCAATCCTGACTCATCGTTTCTACATATCGGACCTTGGGAGGGACCAGATTGCTAGCACGGCCAAGATCGTCAGTGCGCCTCACCCTGCATATGGTGATATATATAACATCTTCCGAAATTCGAATTTCATATAGACTGAAATCAAATTCGAATAGAAAAGATGAGAATAGAATTCTTAGAATATTATATATATATTATATATATATTATTTATATATTATATATATTCTATTGTTTTATTATTTTATATTCTATACTATTGTATTTTTTAGAAAATCGCTTTCTATTTTTTTCTAATTCGATTCGAATTTGTTTTCAAATCGAATTGGTTTTCGAATTCGATCGTTTTTTTTTCCGATTCGTTTAAATTCGTTACTTTTGTAATTCGGAAATTCGGATGCATCCGAATTTCCGAATAATGAAAAATTCATCCGAATTTCGATTCGGAACGAAACTATATGCACATGTCTACTCAGCTATAATATCTGGTTCCTGGGTCCAGACTGAAGGAAGCTTTATATCATAGCAGAAGCACCCAAGCTGGGTGCTGGATGGTTCAGTCACACCATCCTGAAGCAATTGCCAGTAATTCCATCTGTACCCATGTGTCCTGCAGTTATTTGTCAATAGTTCTGCTATATTTTTTTACTTTTCCATACCTGGATTTAGGTCAGTCACTCCTTCTCCAACACTTTCAACTATTCCAGCTCCTTCATGGCCGAGAATAACTGGATAATCAATATTTTTCATGTCACCGTGCAGAGCATGATCATCTGTCCGACATATTCCTGTAGCCACCATCTGAATATGGGAAAACAATCAGACATTTGAGTCAGTGCGTAAACGTTAATTTTTTTAATACTTAAATACACTTCTAAAGTGGAACTAAACTCTCTCAATCAACATTAACTACTTTTAATTCTTATGCTGCTAGCATTAGTAAATAGATAGGAAGGTAAATCATATTTACTTAAACTTTTTTTCGCATTTCTTCACTTGCTTCCCAGTCTCTGGTCTAGGCCAAAATGATGTCATACAACCCAGAAGTCTTCATGGACACTTGATTTTATTTCATCTGGAAGGGGAGGACAAGATTTCTCAGCTAAGCACAACCTCCTGCTTGCATGACGGAGCTAAAGACAGATGGATTCCAGGAAGTAAATGCTACATGAATCATCTGCCCTTACTCAAGAAATGCAAGGGGTGAGTTTTTCAAAGTGATTTCTTAACAAAATAAAGACTTGAGACATGGATGGATAGGGGAGTTTGCTTAGAATATTAAAATTGAATGAAATCTCATTTTCAGTTTGTGGTGCTCAGATACCATTTAGTTCAACTGTTAGCAAGCAACTGTACTCATCAGGTGTTAAAAAAAATTGCTCTGACATATTGCTGCATGCAAACAATTCTGTTGTATAATGATGGATTTCTGGCGCTTGTCGTCAGTAGCAGACAGATTGCTTTCTCGTCAGCAGCACTGTTCGGTCCAGGGCAGGAGCACATTTTCAGAGGTGTTAGCTGTCCAGGAGGCTCTGGAATGTTGCAGGACTGAAGGCTGGGGAAAGTATTTGCTGGCATTGGATCAGGCAAAGGTTTTTGATGGTGTCAATCATGAGTACCTCTGGCTTCTCCTTGACAAGTATGGCCTGGATGGTGGGTTTATTGGATGGCTTAAGACTTTATACAGAGAGTAGGGATGAGCTGAACACCCCCCGGTTCGGTTCGCATCCAGAACATGCGAACAGGCAAAAAATTTGTTTGAACACGCGAACACCGTTAAAGTCTATGGGACACGAACATGAATAATCAAAAGTGCTCATTTTAAAGACTTATATGCAAGTTATTGTCAGAAAAAGTGTTTGGGGACCTGGGTCCTGCCCCAGGGGACATGTATCAATGCAAAAAGAAGTTTTAAAAACTGAAGTTTTTTCAGGAGCAGTGATTTTAATAATGCTTAAAGTGAAACAATAAAAGTGTAATATTCCTTTAAATTTTGTACCTGGGGGGTGTCTATAGTATGCCTGTAAAGGGGTGCATGTCTCCCGTGTTTACAACAGTCTGACAGCAAAATGACATTTCTAAAGGAAAAAAAGTCATGTAAAAAAACTACTATCGCTAGCGTCGGCTATAATGAATTGTCGGTCCGGCAATACACATAAAAGTTCATTGATAAAAATGGCATGGAATTTCCCCACAGGGGAACCCCGAACCAAAATTAAAAAAAAAAAAATGCATGGGGGTCCCCCTAAATTCCATAACAGACCCTTCAGGTCTGGTATGGATATTAAGGGGAATCCCGCGTCAAAATAAAAAAAATGGCGTGGGGGTCCCCCTCATAATCCATACCAGACCCTTCAGGTCTGGTATGGATTTTAAGGGGAACCCCGCTACAAATTTTTTTTAAAAATGGCGTGGGGTCCCCCCAAAAATCCATACCAGACCCTTATCTGAGCACGCAACCTGGAAGGCCGCAGGAAAAGAGGGGGGGACGAGAGAGAGCGCCCCCCCTCCTGAACCGTACCAAGCCACATGGCCTCAACATTGGGAGGGTGCTTTGGGGTAGCCCCCCAAAGCACCTTGTCCCCATGTTGATGGGGAGAACGGCCTCATCCCCACAACCCTTGCCCGGTGGTTGTGGGGGTCTGCAGGCAGGGGGTTTATCGGAATCTGGAAGCCCCCTTTAACAAGGGGACCCCCAGATCCCGGCCCTCCCTGTTTGAATTGGTAATGGGGTACAAATATACCCCTACCATTTCACAAAAAAAGTGTCAAAAAGGTTAAAAAACACAAGAGACGGTTTTTGACAAGTCTTTTATTAATTTCTTCTTCTTCCATCTTCTTTCCTCTGGTCTTCCTTCGGTGTTGTTCTTCTTCTTCTCCATCTTCTTCTTCCTCCGCTCTTCTCCTCTCGCATCTTCTTCTGGCTTCTTCTCCGCTCCGTCCGTGCGATCCGCCTCAGTGGGAGTCTTCCGCCGTGTGACGCTTCGTTTCTTCTGACACTTCTTATATAATGGAGGGCGGGGCCACCCGGCGACCCCGCCCTCCTCTGACGCACGGGGACTTCCCTGTGGCTTTCCCCGTGTTGTAAGAGGGGGCGGGGTAACCCGTTTAGGTAACCGCCCCACTCTGACAACACGGGGAAAGCCACAGGGAAGTCCCCGTGCGTCAGAGGAGGGCGGGGTCACCGGGTGAAACGAAGCATCACATGGCAGAAGACTCCCACTGAGGCGGTTTGTGCGGACAGAGCAGAGAAGACTCCCACTGAGGCGGTTTGTGTGGACAGAGCGGAGAAGAACCTGGAGGAAGAACAGAAGAAAGAAGATGGAAGAAGAAGAAATTAATAAGGACTTGTCAAAAACCATCTCTTGTGTTTAACCTTTGTGACACTTTTTTTATGAAATGGTAGGGGTACATTTGTAGCCCATTACCAATTCACATGGGGGGGAGAGAGATCTGGGGGTCCCCTTGTTAAAGGGGGCTTCCAGATTCCGATAAGCCCCCTGCCCGCAGACCCCCACAACCACTGGGCAAGGGTTGTGGGGATGAGGCCGTTCTCCCCATCAACATGGGGACAAGGTGCTTTGGAGGGCTACCCCAAAGCACCCTCCCAATGTTGAGGCCATGTGGCCTGGTACGGTTCAGGAGGAGGGGCGCTCTCTCGTCCCCCCCTCTTTTCCTGCGGCCTTCCAGGTTGCGTGCTCAGATAAGGGTCTGGTATGGATTTTTGGGGGGACCCCACGCCATTTTTTTAAAATTTTGTAGCGGGGTTCCCCTTAAAATCCATACCAGACCTGAAGGGTCTGGTATGGATTATGAGGGGGACCCCCACGCCATTTTTTTTTTATTTTGACGTGGGATTCCCCTTAATATCCATACCAGATCTGAAGGGCCTGGTATGGAATTTAGGGGGACCCCCATGCATTTTTTTTTTAAATTTTGGTTCGGGGTTCCCCTGTGGGGAAATTCCATGCCATTTTTATCAATGAACTTTTATGTGTATTACCGTACCAACAATTCATTATAGCCGGCGCTAGTGATAGTAGTTTTACGTGACTTTTTTTCCTTTAAAAATGTCATTTTGCTGTCAGACTGTTCTAAACATGGGAAACATGCGCCCCTTTACAGGCATACTGTAGAAACCCCCCAGGTATGAAATTTAAAGGAATATTACACTTTTATTGTTTCACTTTAAGCATTATTAAAATCACTGCTCCCGAAAAAATGACTGTTTTTAAAACTTTTTTTGCATTGATACATGTTCCCTGGGGCAGGACCCAGGTCCCCAAACACTTTTTTATGACAATACCATGCAAATAAGCCTTTAAAATTAACACTTTTGATTTCTCCCATAGACTTTTAAAGGGTGTTCCGCGGCAAATTCGAAAGCCGCGGAACACCCTTTAAAAGTCTATGGGAGAAATCAAAAGTGCTAATTTTAAAGGCTTATTTTCATGGTATTGTCATAAAAAGTGTTTGGGAACCTGGGTCCTGCCCCAGGGGACATGTATCAATGCAAAAAAAAGTTTTAAAAACAGTCAACACCCCAAATTGTTCGCTGTTCGGTGAACAGCCAATGTTCGAGTCGAACTCATGTTCGACCCGAACATAAAGCCCATCCCTAACAGAGAGGCAGAGAGCTTCATGCTTGTTAACAGTTGGGTTGGACGGCCCCTCAGGGTTGGATCGGGGGTGCGCCAGGGGTGTCCGCTGAGCCCTTTGCTATACGTGTTCGCAATCGACCCCTTTGTCAGAAGGCTAGAGAGCGGACCGTTGTGCGGGGTGCCGGTGGGCATTACTGGTGAGCCGCTCTTGAGGGTTGTAGCCTATACTGATGACGTTTCTGTCTTTATCTCTGGGACAGAGGAGGCGCAGGAGGTGGTCTCAGTGATAGAGCAGTATTCGGAAGCATCAGGCTCCATGGTCAACCATAATAAAGGTGACGTTTTTTGGATGAGCAAGGGAGGTGAGAGCTTTGCACTTCCGGACACCTTCCCGAGGCCTCAGCAGAAAGTCAAAGTATTAGGCATCAAGTTTGGCCCTGATGATTACAGTAAATCAAATTGGGAAGCCAGGCTGAATGATGCTGATGTCAAGGTGAAATGCTGGAAGGGGTGGCGGCTTTCCTTGAGGGAAAGGGTGGACTTGAGTAAGACCTACCTGATTCCTACCTTTCTGTATGTCAGCTTTATTTGCATCTTGCCAGAGTCCTGCGATACCAGGATTTATAGTTGTTTCTTCCAATTATTATGGGGGAACAGGCTGAATCTTGTGAAGCAGAATGTGACTTATCTATCTAGGCGGAAGGGTGGCCTAGAGATGGTCAACCCGGTTGTGTTCTTCTTTCTGATGTTTTTGAAACATAATTTTGGTAACATGCAGGTAGAGAGACCGTCTGGATGTGTAGGTATTTTCCAGATCTGGTTTAGACCTTTTCTGGGCTGTTGGGAGAGTGGCGGGCCAGTGAAAAGCCTAAGGGTCAAGCATGGTAAGCTCACGGCTTATGTTGCCTCAGGCCTGAAAATTCTTAGACGGTGGCAAGTGACAGCGTAGGATATCAGGGCCCTCCCTAGGAGACTCCTGGGTGAGAAGATCGTGGGCACTTTCATGCGCCACTGGCCTAAAGGGATTGCCCAGGTCATATTATGAGGGAGGGTTTACATTTGATAAATTCTGAGCGGTTTACCTTGAAATTTAGGGACCAGGCCTGGTTCGCTTTCCACGGTAGGCTCTATGTGAGGGGGAACGTGAAGTGCCGTTCTTTGGACAATCGTGTTTGTCCAAGAGCGGAGTGTCAGGATGAAGTGGAAACCATGGACCACTTCTTTTTTTTTTTTTTTTTTTAAAGATATGTTTATTACAGTTTTTTTTTAACTTACAAACATACAAAGACAAAACAAAAAGGACCTAATAAGGACCAGCATAAAGAACCAAGATACAGAATGCTCTTGTGTCAGGCGAGAATGATAATTGGTTAATTCATCCATTAGGTATTATACTAGAAAGCAAGTTAGATCATTCACAGTGTCAAACTCCATAAACAGGCATGTTTATACCATGAGTCAGAGGTATGTTTAAGCGTCACAGTTTTAAACAAGGATAGGGAGGTACGTAAGATAGTCATTCCAGGTTCTGGTGGTGTACATCCTCGATAAACGATGTTATGTAGTGTTTCAAATGAGGAAACCATGGCTCCTTCAGTGGTGGTACATGCATTATTTGAGTCGTCATGAATCATGATCAGTCATGAATATTGACCAATTGAGATGCCTGATAGTAAAGATAAAAGTCAGGGAAAGCTAACCCGCCAGCTGGGACGGGAGACGAAGCATCTCCAATGCCACCCTAGAGGGTCTACTGTTCCAGAGGAACGCGATACATATAGAGTCAATGCTCTTTAAAATCGTTTTGGGGATTTTACAGGGGGAGTTAGCCAGGACATACAACAACTTAGGCAAATATATCATTTTGAGGATGTTGCCCCGTCTCATCAAGTCTAAAGGCAAGTCCCTCCATTGTTTGGTTTGGGTCTGTAATTGAAGCAGTAGTGGGCCTAGGTTATTAGTTATATAGAGGGACAGTGGCATTTGTACCACAACTCCTAGGTACCTAAAGGAGGTAGTTATTTGTAGTCTAGAATCCGAGTGAATCTGTAAAGCAGGGGCTTGGTCTAGGGGAAAAATAATGGACTTGTCCCAATTCACTCTGAATCCGGAAAAGTCTCCAAAAGTGGTTACAGTAGTTAACAGATTGGTGAGTGAGTCGTGTGAGTCTGCTAGGTAAACTAGCGTATCATCCGCATAGAGTGAAATTTGTTCCTCTATGTCATTGATGGGTAGACCGTGGATTATTGAGGAGTTAAGGATCTGGACAGCCAGGGGCTCCATAGCCAACGCGAATAGGAGGGGCGATAAAGGGCAGCCTTGTCTGGTACCCCTGGTGATCCGAAAGGTCTCAATAATCTGTGAATTAATATGAATGCGGGTAAGTGGCATAGCATAGAGGAGCCGTATCCAGGCTATCAGCCTAGGGTCAAGACCATACAGATGTAACACCCGAAACAGATACGTCCATTCCACACTGTCAAAGGCCTTACAGGTGTCTAGGGATACAACAACTCGGGTGGGTGGACAGTCATGCGAATACGTCAGGTTGTGGAACAGTCTAGGGATGTCCATCCTGGTCGATCGGCCTGGTATAAAGCCGCCTTGGTAGCTCCCTACCAACTCAGCAATCTCCTTATTGTTAGCCAGGACTTTAGCCAAAATTTTTACATCTACATTAATAAGAGATATCGGTCGATAGGAGTCACATTTTAGTGGATCCTTTCGAGGTTTAAGTATTAAAACAATGAGTGCTTCCCTCATTGAGGGGGAAAGCACCCCTTCCTTTAGGGCCTCATTGTATGTTTTAAGTAAAATAGGACTAAGGAGGTGTTGAAATTTTTTATACCATTCAACTGGAAAACCGTCTAAATCCGGCGTCTTATGAGCTTCTGTGAAATCGCCAGTGAAAGTTCTTCCACAGAAAGTGGCTCATCTAATTCTTCTCGAACCTGATCTGTCAAACGGGGGAGTGTAATTTGGCTTAAATAGTCTTCAAGTTGTGTCTCAGAGTAATCAGCTCTAGAAGTGTAAAGATCCCAATTAAAGGAGAGAAAGGCTTCTGCTATATCCTGAGGGACATCGCTAATTGTATTCCCCGAGACCAATATTCTGGGGATAGAGACAGGGGGACAATCAGATCTGGTAAGATATGCGAGCAGGCGACCGGCCTTATTACCATGTTCGAATATCTTCTGGGTGACATAGAGGATATGTTTTTTGGCAAGATCTAACAGGCGGAGTTCATATTCCTTGCGGCAGTGAAGCCAACAGGACAGTGCATTGGGGTTTTGGGAGTATTCCGCCTCTGCCTGCATTAGGGCACCTTCTAACTCCTCAGTACATTGCTGGGCATTTTTGTGTATGATACCGGTAATGGACATAAAGGTACCTCTCAACACAGCCTTGGAAGCATCCCAGGCTGTGGTGAGTCCAGTGGTACCCTGGTTCATACTCCAGTAGTCGGTCACGCCTCTTTGACATTCGGCCTGCACAATTTCATCCTCAAGCCAGTGGGGGTTCAATCTCCAGACCCCAAGGCCTGATCTTGGCAGGAGGAGGAGACCAACCAACAAAGGGGCATGATCCGAGATCCCTCTTGGTAAGTAGGAAACTGAATGGACCAATGGAAGTAAATCCCCTGGGGCGAACGGCAGGTCTATACGAGACATAGTATGGAAGGAGTCAGAGTGGCAAGAGAACTGGCGGTCTCCTGGGTGTTTCCAGCGCCACACACACAAATTGCGTCTTCTAGTTGGCCCCCCTACTTTTGTCCCTGTCTCCCCATGTGCCCCCCCTAAATATGAAAGCTGGAGACGCCACTGATCAGAACAAACACTCTTCAAAGTGGCTTGACATTGGTAACATGAAACAAGTTTCAACGGCGTTTACCAGTTTATGACAAAACATGAGGATCAAGTTTTTTGCGATAGATAGTAATAAACGTGAAAACTCTACCTTAATGCGCACCTCACGAAACCCTGGAGGTTGTACCTCCACTTCTTCAATAGAAAGTGGCTGATTTTTGCCCCATGCGACAGCTGCTCTGCATTTTATCACCTTAGGAAAAATTACACATACGAAATGACACATAAATTATGCTTTAACATCATTTCATCAAGTGGTGGGTGGAGGCACACAAGAGCTACATCAAGCACAGGATGCCTCTAGGAAAGTGTGGTCTATCGCTAATCTTTGAGACAATTAGCACAGTACAAGGATGCCATGGAGTCCTAGTCTCATTACCCGAAGACCCTGTAGGCCTCTTTAAAGATGCACCCTGTGCATCCTCAAAGGTACTTATGTTTTTTCTGTTTCTATCAGGAAAAGAGCTAGTCTCTAAAGCCATTCTGTTTATATTTTATGTAGATACAGCTTGCCAGTTCAATTAATGAACTTGAAATATCGACATGGTTCAATACGTGGAATTAGTAAAAATCCTGGTTTTGTTAGGTTTACTCAATTTGCATAGCCTGTGGTGAATTTTTACAATGCAATACCGTCATGACTAGGGTTGGGTTCGGGGGTGTTTGAAATCCCACATGCCAGATCCCGCTAGGAAGCCGATACAGCACACAACTAATCACAGGCAGTGAGACACTTCCTGATCTGTGCAGCTGAAGACCGGGAAATGTCTCACTGCCTGTGATTAGCCATGAGCAGTGTTGGCTTTCGGGCAAGTGGGATTTTGAACACGCCCGAGCCCATTCCTAGTCATGACCTTTACAAATGGCTAGAACATTTGACGGGCCAACGGTATTTTGACAGTTTAAGACCCGATTCACACCTATACTTTTTATCATACTTTTTGAAATCAATGAACAATTAAATCAGTGGCCTCCAAACTGTGGCCTTTTGCTCACCTTTGTCTGACTTGTGGAGTCTTATTCCTCCAACTGATATTAGCCACTATTCCTCGCCTTGCTACATTTTACCATTCCTTTGACTGGCACCAACTGTGGGGTCTAGATTGTAAGCTCTAACGAGCAGGGCCCTCTGATCCCTCCTGTATTGATTTGTATTGTAAGTGTACTGTCTGCCCTCATGTTGTAAAGCGCTGCGCAAACTGTTGGCGCCATATAAATCCTGTATAATAATAATAATAATACTATTCCTTCCACTGACACCAACGACAGTGCATTAGGCGCTATTCTAGGGGGCATAAAACAACTTGGGGGCATAATTCCTATCATGGATATAAAAGATTGTGCATTATTCCTCCCAGTGAGAATGATCCTCCTGTTTGGCCCCCTCCCCAAAGTCTAAAGAACAGTAAACTGGACCTTTGAAAAGTTTGGAGACCCCTGAGTTAAATCAATGAAAAACATGAAAAGGTATGTTTCTTTGCAAGCCAATGCTTGCAACTATACGTCAACAATGCGTGAACATGCATTTCAGTCAACATATACCGTCAGGTCCATAAATATTGGGACACTGACACAATTCTAATCTTTTTGGCTCTGTACACCACCACAATGGATTTGAAACGAAACAAACAAGATGTGCTTTAACTGCAGACTTTCAGCTTTAATTTAAGGGTATTTATATCCAAATCAGGTGAACGATGTAGGAATTACAACAGTTTGTATATGTACCTCCCACTTTTTAAAGGGACAAAAAGTAATGGGACAGATTAACAATCATCCATCAAACTTTCACTTTTTAATACTTGATTGCAATTCCTTTGCAGTCAATTACAGCCTGGAGTCTGGAACGCATATAGACATCACCAGACGCTGGGTTTCATCCCTGGTGATGCTCTGCCAGGCCTCTACTGCAACGGTCTTCAGTTCCTGCTTGTTCTTGGGGCATTTTCCCTTCAGTTTTGTCTTCAGCAAGTGAAATGCATGCTCAATCGGATTCAGGTCAGGTGATTGACTTGGCCATTGCATAACATTCCACTTCTTTCCCTTAAAAAACTCTTTGGTTGCTTTCGCAGTATGCTTCGGGTCATTGTCCATCTGCACTGTGAAGCGCCGTCCAATGAGTTCTGAAGCATTTTGCTGAAGAATATGAGCAGATAATATTGCCCAAAACACTTTAGAATTCATCCTGCTGCTTTTGTCAGCAGTCACATCATCAATACAAGAGAACCAGTTCCATTGGCAGCTATACATGCCCACGCCATGACACTACCACCACCATGCTTCACTGATGAGGTAGTATGCTTTGGATCATGAGCAGTGCCTTTCCTTCTCCATACTCTTCTCTTCCCATCACTCTGGTACAAGGCTTGTGAAGCCTGTGAAGGCTTTTTTAGATGTTGTTTGGCAAACTCTAATCTGGCCATCCTGTTTTTGAGGCTCACCAATGGTTTACATCTTGTGGTGAACCCTCTTTATTCACTCTGGTGAAGTCTTCTCTTGATTGTTGACTTTGACACACATACACCTACCTCCTGGAGAGTGTTCTTGATCTGGCCAACTGTTGTGAAGGGTGTTTTCTTCACCAGGGAAAGAATTCTTCGGTCATCCACCACAGTTTTCTGTGGTCTTCCGGGTCTTTTGGTGTTGCTGAGCTCACCGGTGCGTTCTTTCTTTTTAAGGATGTTCCAAACAGTTGATTTGGCCACACCTAATGTTTTAGCTATCTCTCAGATGGTTTTGTTTTGTTTTTTTTCAGCCTAATGATGGCTTGCTTCACTGATAGGGACAGCTCTCAAATGCAAATAGCACACTTGAAATGAACTCTGAACCTTTTATCTGCTCCTTGTACATGGGATAATGAGGGAATAACACACACCTGGCCATGGAACAGCTGAGCAGCCAATTGTCCCATTACTTTTGGTCCCTTAAAAAGTGGGAGGCACATATACAAACTGTTGTAATTCCTACACCGTTCACCTGATTTTGATGTAAATACCCTCAAATTAAAGCTGAAAGTCTGCAGTTAAAGCACATCTTGTTTGTTTCATTTCAAATCCATTGTGGTGGTGTATAGAGCCAAAAAAGATTAGATTGTGTCGATGTCCCAATATTTATGGACCTGACTGTATATGCCAGACTGTATAAGTGTGAATCTGGCCTAAGGGCAAGTTCACATCAGCGTGTGGTGTGGGAAACCCATGTTCCCTGCACATTTCCCACTCCATGTTCAAAAGGCACTGCATTTGCAATCTGCAGCGGGTATCAGTGTAATGCTTAAAGTGATTGTAAAGTCAGAAGGTTTTTTATCTTAATGCATTCTATGCATTAAGATAAAAAGCCTTCTATGTGTAGCAGCCACCCTCAGCCTCCCCTAGATGTCCCTCTAGCTCCAGCAATGTTGTAGGAATGTCTCGGCTGTCCAGGACTCCCCTCCTCATTGGCTGAGACAGCAGCACAGCGCCATTGGCTTCCGCTGCTTTCAAAGTCAGTCAGCCAATGGGAATAGAAAGGGGGCAGGACCGAGCCACAGCTCCATGTCTGAATGGATATATGGAGCTGTAACTCTTCTTGGGTGCCCCCATAGCAAGCTGCTTGCTGTGGGGGCACCCAATAGGAGGGAAGGGCCAAGAGAGCCAAAGAGGGACCCAAGAAGAGGAGAATCCAGGCTGCTCTGTGCAAATCTACTGCACAGAGCAGGTAAGTATGACATGTTTGTTATTTTTATAGAAAAAAAAAATGACTCTTTAAAATCACTTTAAGATGTGCTATGCACAGGTTGCAAATGCAGTGCAATTGTCTGCACTGGATTGCATGGTACAGAAGTAGCATGTGATCAGATTGCTCTGCGTTTCGTAAAGTAGCGCATGCACTACTTTTGATGTGGTTCACCACGATTTCAGCCCATTCAAATGAATGGGCTGAAATTGCATTGCACCCATATCACACAGCATGTTCCTGTATGAGGAAATGTGTGAACCTGCCGTAAACAAAGTCAATGCATGGAGGAATACCTTTGCAGTCCTAAAAATTCTAGTAGCCTGGTAATTATGCTGATCCTCTAATTTAGATATTTTCTGACGATGATCTGGGATAAGTATGTAGCCAGTAAAGTTTGATTCTTGGAACTGAAGGAGTGTCCTGGATTAGTGACTCAAAGTACTAAAGCCATTAATTGTGTATGACAGCCAGGCACCTAGCATTTTTCAGAGCGAGGTCAGCAGTGGCAGAGATATGCCTTAGGGCTCATTCAGATTTGTGCATTTTGGGAAAATTTATACACCAAAGCATGATGACCCCCCCCCGAACCCCAGGGTTTTCACAATACAACTCAACATACCTAGGCAGGTGTCACCCCTGTGCATTATGGTGAATTGCATTGTATAAAATGCTGCACACCCTTAAGCCCTGGTTCACATGTGTGCGATTTGACATGCAATTTGACATGTCAAATCGTTGGCAATGGCACCGCCCTAATCAGTGCGATGTTGCATTTGCAGCTCCGCACCAATTTCAAAGAGTTTCTGTACTACTTTTTGCGATTTCGGGATGTGATTTCCATTGACACAGATGTCTGTGAAATTGCGGCCGAAATTGGGTCTGACATGTGGGAGTGAAATCAGCTGAACTCGCACGGCTTCATTCCCGCAGCTCAGTGTGAACCTGGGCTTAAAAATGAATTATTTTGCACTGAGGCATCAAAATGTGTGCAAAATATTCAATGTTAACATGTGTGCGGCAATGCACTGCATCACATTGTGGCAGTATGAATGGGCTGATCTGCGTTCTCTGCAAACTACTACTCAAAAATCACCACTGCCTGATCAAATGGTATTACTATCTCATAATTAAACTGTGCAGTCATTATTGGACAGCTATCACCTTCAGCCCATATCTGATTCACAATGCGGTAATTGAAAACTCTTACTTTTCCTGTATGATCCATTGTTACAGCAAAGCTTCGCTATCAGCAGCAGCACACCTAGTAAGCCTATTCTGTACACAGTTCCTCTTCCGAATGAAACACGTGATCACAGTCACATGATCAAAAAGCCAGCAGCTGCTGTGAATGCATTCTGCTGCCCTTAGTACTTTCTCTGTCACATTACAGACCAAAACTTTGCAGCTCAATTAACACATTTGGTGATCCATCCAAATACACTTCTTAAAACTAAAGGAACACTTTGAAAACACATCAGATTTCAATGGGGAAATATATCATGCTGGATATCTATACTGATATGGACTGGGTAATGTGTTAGGAACAAAAGAATGCCACATTGTTTAATGGAAATGAAAATTTTCAACCTACAGAGGGTTAAATTCAAAGCCCCCCCCGAAAATTAAAGTGAAAAAATGATGCAGCAGGCTAGTTCACTTTGCGGAAATTTCATTGCAGCAGCTCAAAATAGGGTTACCATCTCATCCCTTTAAACCATACATATGAATTACACAGGTTCTGAGGCTAATTTAATGCAGATAAGGCATAAAGTGAGATTAATTAACACTTAATCAGCCACAGAACTTGTGTAATTAATATGTGTTCGGTTTTAAAGGGATAAGGTGGCAACTCTAGCTCAAAATGGTACTCAGTAGTTTGTTTAGCCAACACTGCACCAACGTATGGTCTGACAATGGGTCCGAGGATTTCATGTCAGGTAAGTAGGTCAGTGCGTGTCAGGTAGGTAGGTTAGTGCGTGCATTTTAGGTAGGTAGGTCAGTGTGTGCATGTCAGGTAGGTCATTGTATGTGTCAGGTAGGTAGGTCAGTGTGTGTATGTCAGGTAGGGCTGGCAGCAAGTGAGCTTACCCCCACCACACAATCCCACCGCCCAGCCAAAAAACCTGCGCCACTAATGCCCCCCCCATGCCGGCCTTGGACTTCGGGCTGAAGCCCCTGGTCTTTTTGCCACCTAGCAACGCCCCGTGGCTTTTGAAATTTACAAATGCAGCAATTTAGAACTTGGATGAAATGTTTAGCACTGCAAAACACTTTTTTAACCACTTCCTTCCCAGGGTATGTACTGGTACGTCCTTGGGTTTCAGTGGTTATACCCGGAACCGTTGTGTTCAGCCGGAAATTCTCTATAAAGCAGAAGTGATCTACGTGGCTAAATAGCCACTCGATCACTTCTGGGGGTGGCGAAATGGGGGGCTGCCCTGTATGGAGAGAGAGGAACTGACGTTGTTCTCCTCTCTCTGTATCCCTGGAAACCAGGAACAACGAGCAGCTCATCACTTCTGGTTCCGCCAGTTTCCCTGGCCACCAGTGGCCAGGGAAGCAAACGATCAGACACATATTGGTCTGATCGGTTGCATGGGGGACCAGAGGAGAGATTTGGGGTCTAATAGACCCCAAATCTGACTTTTTTTAATGTACTGATACATCCTTGGGTTTCAGTGGTTATACCCGGTACCATTGGGTACAGCCGGCAATTCTCTGTAAAGCAGAAGTGATCTTAGTAGCTAATTAGCCACTAGATTACTTCTGCGGGTGGCAGAAGGGGGTCCCTCCCAGCTCCTGCCGCCGCCTCTTCCGAGCTCTCCGGTCCCGTCGCGAAGGCTGGGAGCGATGCGGCCAGCGGCGCTGGACGCCCTGTTCGGAGAGAGAGAAACTAACGTCATTCCCCTCTCTCTGTAACCCTGGAAACCGGGAACTACGAGCAGTTTGTCACTTCCGTTTCCTCCACTTTGTTTCCCTGGCCACCAGCAGCCAGGGAAGCAAATGATCAGACTGATCGGGTACATGGGGGACCAGTGGAGAGATTTGGGGTCTAATAGACCCCAGATCTCTCCATAAAAGAGTATCTGTCACAGCCCATGCTATCACAAGGGATGTTTATCCCTTGTGATAGCAATACAGCTAGTACAAAAAAAATTAGTGTAAAATAAATAAAAATAAATAAAAAATTTAAAGCTCCCACGTCCCACGTGCTTATGCGCAAATGCGAACGCATACGTTACTCCTACGCGCATATGTAAACGGTGATCGCAAAAAACGTGTGAGGTATTGTTGCGAACGTCAGAGCAAGAGCAATAATTCTAATACCAGACTGCCTGTGCAACTCTAATCTGGTAACCTGTAAAGGCTTTTATAGCGTTGGCTAAGGAGATTTTTAAGTAGCATAGTTTGCCGCCATTCCACGGGCAGACGTAATTTTAAAGCGTGACATGTTAGGTATCTATTTACTTGGCATAACATCATCTTTCACATTATATAAAAATATTAGGCTAACTTTACTGTTTTTTTTTTTTTCATTCATGAAAGTGTTTTTTTCCACAAAACAAAAAGCGTTTGAAAAACCAATGCACAAATATCGTGTGGCATAAAAAAATTGCAACACCCACCATTTTATTCTATAGGGTCTCTGCTAAGAAAAAATATATAAGGTTTGGGGGTTCTAAAAAATTTTCTAGCAAAAAAAAAGTAGATTTTTACATGTAGGAGCGAACTGTCAGAATAGGCCTGGGAAGGCGGTTTTTAAAGGTAAAACGTGAATTTTATATACAATTATATAGATTAGGCAAAAATGAGGGACAAATGAGGACTAAAGAATGACAGAGGGACTTTGTTCCAAATCAGGGACAGTCCCTCGAAATCAGGGACAGTTGGGAACTATGTTTACCGTTATCATTGAGAGTGAAAGTAAAAGAAAATACTACATTTTGGCTTGTCCCCAGAACAGTAATAGAAGGGAAATATTCCAATGGGGACAATAGGTTCTGGTGACCTGGGGGTCCTAAGAGAATCCCTTAATTGACAGGCATTTCCTCTCACTTCCTGGTTTGGCTATGGGACAGGAAGTGAAGGAAAATCTCCCCAATGAGAGAAAGAGGGCAAAAATAAACCTGACTGGGGTTATAACCTTCCCTTACTCTATCCAAAAAAAAATAAAAAATTGTCTATACTTTAACATAACATGCTGGCAACAAACGGCTTCAGAAGGAGATCAACATTGCAACCCCATATTTCTCTTAGGCAAAGTTACTTTAAAATCGGTGTGAAGACACTTTTGATAACTCTTTTTCCATTTTTATTACATAGGCCTATGCAAATGGAATCCTACTTAGCAGAGTGTAGTGTTATATTACTGTATTAATTTAACAATTATTTTACTGTATGAGCTTGAAACATAACCCAGGCCAACACACATTTTGAAGCCTCGAATGTTTAACCTGTTCCTGGGTATATCTGACCCGCTAAATCCAAAAATGGCACCAATTTTCCCCTACGTCAGCCCAATGTTTTAAGCATAAATTCCATATGCCACTCTTCACTCTGGTCACCCGTCAAAAATCAGAATAAATATAGCAAAATACGGCAGAATGATTCAGGCAGCACTGTTGTGAAGTAGCCATAACCTGTAAGGTGCTCGATCTGTAAAAATGAAACGATTGAGTAGCAATATATACACCTTCTATATGATCATAATTGTAATACAATTAATAACATACACTTTAGAATCCAATGTTTCCAATGGTAATGTGAAACTAAAGTTTTTTTTTTTTAAATAATAAACATGTTATAATTACCTGCTCTTTGTAATGGTTTTGCACAGAACATCCTAGATCCTTCTCTTCTCGGGTCCCTCTTCAGTGCTCCTGGCCCCTCCCTCCTGTCGAGTGCCCCCACAGCAAGCAGCTTGCTATGGGGGCACCCGAGCTGAGTTGCAGCTTCGTGTGTCCATTCAGACACTCAGACACAGAGCCGTGGTTCAGACCCACCCCCTCTCTCTCCTAATTGGCTAACTGACTTTGACAGCAGTGGGAGCCAATGGTGCCGCTGCTGTGTCTCAGCCAATCAGGAAGGAGAGTCCCGGACATGGCATGTTGCTGGATAGAGATGGGGCTCCGGTAAGTATTAGGGGGGCTGAGGGCGGCTGCTGCACACAGAAGGTTTAAAGAATGCATTAAGATAAAAAAAAAACTTCTACCTTTACACCCCCTTTAAATTACAATTGGAAATATGTAGACACTCTCACCATATCTGCTAACTTGTGTGCAAAAACACAAACTAGGTAACAAAAGAACAAGTTGATCATCAAGATCTTTTCAAAAACTGACTAGAAAATTATATACATTTGACCATATCTAAGAAACTATAGCTGATGCAGTCTAGCCAATACAATTTTCGGAATCAGCACCCCAAATTACCCTTCAAAAACAGGTCTAAAAAGCAAGGCATTTAGCAAGGCAAATTACATTTTCTGGGGGCGTTCTGTACATCCGTGTACAGGCTGCTGTATAGCATTAAATATTACACAAGGTTACAACAGTTACAGAGTAAAAAGAAAAGGTAATTTTTAATAACATTACATTACAATATGGCTTGTGTGGCAGTTGTAAATGCTATATTTTGTATTTATTATATATTTTTTTTCCATGAAGGTGGAGTTATCCTTTAAGTTGCAGAGTGAAATGGGTCTATAGGAAGAGCTCATGTAGATTGTGCTGTGAACAATAAAAGTTAGTTACGGGATCACTTCTTGGTGTGAAGCTATTATTGTATTATTTAGACAGACCCTGTCTAATTTAGTAAGGCACAAAGGTTTTTATTATGACTGTAAAACAATGCCTTTGAGCTGACTATAAGATTTAACTTTGGTAAAAGGACACGCTTATAAATGGATAGGTTTGGATGTGTTAGGAAGAGAACAGATCTTCAGTTTCTTGTTTCCTAATGTCTGGCCATAAAGTGTACATGACCAATTTAATCCTCCGCATACAAAGCACATTTTGCAAATGCACATCAAGTGGAGATGAAGCTCATCTTACTATGTCCACTTTCCCCACGTATATGCAATGCCAGTTTTGTATTACATATATGGGCAAGGATAAGAAAAATGTCAATGAAGCAACATAATATAGCAAGGAAACTTAAATTCCCAGGGGATGAGTTCAGCAATGGCAGCCTCTGCATTTTCACAGTACAGCTTTCCATTTATATTTACGTCTCATTCTCAAAAATTAATGATAAAGCAGCACCACCTTCTGGTAAAGAAAAAAAACGACATCAAATGTGCAGTATACAGTACTAGGAGATGCAAAGTGGCTGCATTTCTAAAAGCGCCTTAATCCCAAACATATACAAGATGTAATAAAGAACCTGATTTACTAAAGTGTGAAGGAAATGCGACAGTGTTCATGTCAAATTTCAAAAATGTTCAAATGTCTAAAGTGCACACAGAACACTTCAATTCATACCAGGTTCTCTTTCTCGCAACTTAGTAAATAGTGTCACACTTAGGCAAATAGAAGCATAAATATAAATGTACTGTGGTATTTGTGAAGTGGATAAAAATTTCATTTTTCCTATCTGGAAAATAGAAATGGTTTAGTGTTTATTGCATACAAATCTGTAATACACTAAAAAATTAAACGTGTAATCCTTTTTGAATTTTAGTTTAGTTTAGATTAAAACTGATTTTGGAACTGCTCAAAAAACAAAACAAAGCTATTTCTGCTAATGAATATCACATGTAGAGCTCTGCCATGTACCATTTTCTCACAGCACAAGTTAAGCATAAGTCAAGCGGACATAAATCTGAATAAATTTAAGGATAAATTGAACGGGACTTTAAAGGTGCCAATTGATTAAACAACTTGTATAAAAATATACATTTTATTTAATATCACTCTCTTTAAATGACAAAGAATAGTCAAATACATAGATTTCATACAACATTGCAGCCACTTATGCCCAACATGTTTCATCCAAAGAAGCTTCCTCTGTAAACCTAAAAGTGCTGCATAAAGTTGATACTAAGAGAGAAACAAATAAATGTAAATATTGACAAATATTAACATTCAATTATATTACAGCAATAGCATTACAGTAAATGCACCTTTGAATTTCAATATTGGATATCATTATATATCAAGCTGAGAGAGGGCCTAACGGATGCTTTTAAAATCAAATCTTGAATCAGTTTAGTATGATAATTCCTCTAGAACGTGGGTCAGAAGGGCACGTTGCAAACCTAGGGAGAGGGAAAGTTTCTAAGGTAATAGAACAAAAAATATTTTGAATACATTTGAATTTGTTAATATCTCTACCTAGTAATGGATGATTCAGGTTGACCATGGGTAAAAAAGATTTCTCCTAAATAATAGACTCCTAAAGAAAAGGGAGAGAAGAGGAGAGAGAGTGTATATGTATGGTAAATATGAGATGTCTCAAAAGAGGAATGTCACTAAGAGGGACAGGGCAAGAAAACAGTCCAGCCAAAGTGGGAAGCAGAACAAGTAGTCATCCCTCCTGTAATGGAGCGACCATTAACTTGTCCAGTGTTGGTAAATACTCCATCTCCAACAAGGGAGAATGGAGCAATCCCACATCGAATCCCAGAAATCAGATGTCAAAAAGAGGATCAAAAAGATCTACTTAGAATGTGTACTTACAGATGATGGAATCACTGCAGAGGAGTTTCCGTGCAATAACGAGGGAGAGGAGAGGTGCAAACCCTGTCTCTCACAGTTCCTTTGTCAGAAATGGTGACTGAACGCCGCAATTTAATCTTTTCCCCATCCCGGCGGCGCCTGACCTCTCCAGCGGGGAGCAGACGTATTGAAAGCACTGATGCGCATGCATGAATTCAGAACAGCTGATGTGACATCACACGCACGTGTGCGGAGATGCACATCGCCATATTGGAAAGGACTAAGGGGAGCAATACAGAAAGCAGAAAAGTATGCAAACCAATCAACAGATGTCATTAAGAACCCCCCCCAGCAATCGCAGGCAGCGCTAAAAGGGCTCAAGCGCTTAACAAGGGCGATTGGTCTAACACCCTGTGGTGTCCGTATAGTTGCGGACTTTATAGTTCAGGACTTTACATTCTTGACTTTAAAACAGAGATCCTGTTCAAAAGAAAGAAGAAGAAAAGAGCACAAACATTATTTGTATTTTGATTAGGTAGGAGTTCAACACATTCATTTTGCCATGCCAACCAATTAAGTGAGAAGACGTACATCGAGGGCCACTTACATCTAGAAAGGTGCCCACAGTAAGTGAAGTGCCAAGTGTCATAGGAGAGCATTCCAAAAGCTAGTATCTTCAGACAATAGGTATATAAATATATATAATAGGAGCGATGAGATGACCATATGGTTTTATTCTGTAAAAAATATCCCAATAGACAAAGGGTTGGTAGGTTGTATGGAGGGATGAGGTAAATGCAGAGTGAGGTATTTGCTGCGATAGTGTGGTACATACTGGGGATAAAATCCCAGAAGAAAAAAGGGGAGAAAAGAGGAATTCCCCTCAGCCACAAATAGAGACCTGCAAGCCATAAAGTTAATTTGCCAGCATTGCCCCTATATAATCCATACAAAATACATAGTCAGTGTTCTAAGTGCTGAATCCAGGTTATTAACATGCTCGCAAAGAAACAGATACAGGAGTATACCTCAATAGTATCAAAGATATTACTCAATGGTGCTGTTCAAACTAGAGTCCTTTAACCTCCCTTGAGGATATTATTAGAGATCTGCAAACAGTCCAAGATAGTACGGTAAGAACCACTGGTGCCATTTGCATGCATACTTACCGTCTATCTTGTAAAAAGCATCTCTATACCCGGTTGATATCACTATACAACAAGCATCTCTCCTCTTATCCTATTCATTACATTCAGCCGAGCTTTTCGCTGTAACAACAGCCTATCATTATCTCCTCCTCTTTCATTGGTTGGTAGATATTCTAACGTAAAAAGATGTGTCCATCACGTAGAGTAATTTGTTCGGCTCCATAAATGCATCTACAAAAATTACATTTATTACAGGGAAAAGTTCCTCTGAGTCTATTTTTATTTGTTATTTTAGATTGTCTCAGGATGTAGATTTTCCTCAAGTACTGACTATAGGGAATGCTATTCACTAAGGGAGTAGGATGAGAACTATCCGTATGCAGGATAGAGTTTCCTGCAGAGGAATTGCGGAATAATGTGGAGCCGAGACTGCCATCAGGATTAACAAAGATTTTGACATCCAGAACATTCAGGGTTTGTTGGTGACAATCTAAGGTGAATTTCAGATTGAAATTATTGTATTTCAAGGTTTCAAAAAAGATGAGCAAATCATCTTGTGTCCCCATCCAGACTAGGAAAATTACATTGATAAAACAACGCCAGACTAGCACCTTGCTGAAGAATTGCTGCATATCTTCCCTGTAAAAAAGGTTGCGTCCCACCCCCCCAGGTAGGATAGGGCACACTTGGTCCCCATTGCCACCCCCTGCACCTGGAGGTGGTGGGAGTGTCCAAAAGAAAGATGTTTGTCAGTATAAAACAAAGCAGGTCAAGAATAAACTTATTGTAGGGTCCAGTTGTACAATCCCGTTTAGAGATGAAGCGCTCCACAACCCCAACCCCCAGCTCGTGGGGAATGGAGTTGTAGAGGGCCTCCACGTCAAACGCCTCCAACCATGCCCGATCAGGGATATGCATCCCATCTAGGGTTCTCAGGAGATCCATAGTTTCCTGTATATAAGAAGCCAGTGCCCCCACATGGGGGCGAAGATAATCATCTACCATATGGCTGGCTGCCTCAGTAAGGCACCCATTTCCCGAGACTATTTTCTTCGCCCTGGGGGATGGTTTAGATTTTTATGAACTTTGGGGAACCGATAAAGCGTGGGTGTTTTTGGGGATTGAGTGTTTAGAAATTCCCATTTTGTTTATTTATCAGGTTATTGTGATATACAGAACCAGTTTTCTAAAGCATGTATCAATATTCTTCACAAAACCCTTGGATACTTTTTTGTACCAATCACGATTATTGAGGAGGTCCATGACCATGGTTTAATATTGAACATGGACCATTACCACTAGATCGCCTCCTTTATCTGAGGGCTTGATAATTAACTTGGGATTGTCTTGCAAAGAGGGAACTGCTACCTGTTGGCCAGGTTTTAGATTGGAATTGGAAATTCTCTTCCATTTGGTTTGTTGAATTTCATTCGTGACCTGTTGTGTAAAGGCCCAAATATTGGGGTTGGCTTGGAGGTCCGGAAATACCCGGGATTTGGGTTTATATTTGGCAAAAAAATAAATAAATGGAACATCCACGGGAGGAGCGTCAACCGGCTGAGACCAAGAATACCCTGGGTTTGGGGGCTCAATCTCGTCAGTGTGACCCTCCTCCCATAGTTCCATCAGATCATCAGGAGCCTTCATATCGTTGATTGTAAATTCATCTAACAAGGTATTGTCTAAGGGTTGTGGTGGAGCTTGCGTTTGTTTTTTATCACAGAAAACTTTAAACATTAATTTACGTGAGAATAGGTTTAAATCCTTGATGAGTTCACATTGGTCTATTTTTGGGTGGGACAGAAAGTTAGACCCAGACCCAGCACCTGAATTTGTTCAACAGATAAAGGATAGGACGATAAATTGATTACTTCAAATTTGTTTTGGACATGGGTGTCTTGTGAGTAATTTGTTCCCCATTGAATACTTTCTTTGGGTCTAGTCCTGTTGAGAAAAAATTGGTGCCGGACGTATATCTGCCTGGTGAGAATTCCCTTTTGGGTGGCTTACCTGATTCGGTGCCGGTGATGGGGTTCCTCCTGATTGCTACGAGGAACCCATAATCTGTGAAGTAAAGGATTTACCCTGTGCTAGTCGCCGACCCCTAGTGGGAATGCGCTTTGGTGCAAAAAATTGTGCATTTTCAATATCCTGCTTGCGTTTATGCTAGCCCTGTGTCTTACCTGTGTGCATGCATTCACGAGCCTGCAAAAAAGACATAGATGAGAATGATGAAGTATCAGCGTTATTAGGATCATTTGGTGATTCATTTTATCTAGAGACTTTATTGTTACATCTCTTATTTCTGCCATGTGTCCAGTTATAGGCTGTGTTGTTGTCATACCAAAAATATATAATATTGCCTGCGCCACCTTGTTATTATAAAATTAAATACTCCAATCAAAAAACACAATATAAGTGATGCAAACAACAAAAAAAATATATAAATATATATTGCCGTCTGCACCGCCTTACTATTTTAAATTGAATACACCACTAATTCAAATTTACTTATATGTGCCCAAAATTTCTATACTTCAATGCTATATCAAATCTACAATCTATAAGTACAACGTGCCAAACACCAAAGTTATCATAAAACCTTGTACAAATTTCAATCTTTATCTTCTGTTTCTCCTTGTGACATTTCCACCAATAAAAGTGACAATTCCACCACCATCTGTATTAACCACTCACCAGATGCTGCTAAGTATGCGCCTTTGGTTCATTAGAAGGGATAACCACTCCACTTTGACCGTTCTCCTTGCTGGCCCCAATTACCATAGGCACACCATATCCATCCTCATAAGAAATAAACAGCGATCATTGGGCAATATGTAATGGATGTTTTTATCTAATATTAAGGTTATAAGAGATATAAAAGACAAAGGGAGTCTGTGCACTCACATTTTTGGGGTGCCCGTAAGCCGGCACCAAGCTTTTCCAGCGGTTGTTTTATGGGTATTGGAATCTCATGTGTTTTCCCGGCCGGAGTGCGGTGCAAGCCTCGTTTCCACCCAGTGGGCGTTCCACGCCTCGTTCTCCCCCAGCTGGAAATAGTGTAACGACGTATTAGATTTCCCAGCAGCCTCTACGCGTTTCGCAACGTCAGTTGCGCCATCAGGAAGCTGTGTTGTTGTCATAGGCTAATTTGTCATGTATAAATTTATTTTCTTTAGTTTTCACAATTTCAGCAACAAACATCTCTAGATTACTTTTTAAAGTTATTTCTCAAGAATTGAAAAGGGGATCAGATACTAGATTTTCATTGGCCTGATAAAGTTTTTCTATTTCCCTATCCAGTAAATCCAGTTCCAGGGAGTATTTCTGGCAGAGCAGGTCCATCATTTTGATGGAACAAGCCTGCAGGTTATCTTCCCAGCTGGATCTGAAATCGGGTTCTAATTTGTTAATTTTGGGGAATATTTGTATTCTGAAACCCCAAGGGGAAACCTTTTCCTCAATGTATTACAATCAACGATATGAAGGCTCTTGATGATTTGATGGAACTAAGGGAGGAGGGTGACACTGACGAGATTGAGCCCCCAAACCCGGTGGATTCTCGGTCTCAGTCGGTTGACGCTGCTCCCATGGATGTTTCATTTATTTCTTGTTTTGCCAAAGAATATTAACCCAAATCCCGGGCATTTCCGGCCCTCCAAGCCAACTCAAATATTTGGGCCTTTACACAACAGGTAACGAATTAAATTCAACAAACCAAATAGAAGGGCATTTCCCATTCCAATCTAACACCTGGCCAACAGGAAGCAGTCCGCTCGTTGCAAGACAATCCCGAGTTAATTATCAAGTCCTCAGATAAAGGAGATAATCTAGTGGTAATGGACCGTGTTCAATATGAAACCATGGTCATGGACCTCCTCAATAATCGTGATTGGTACAAAAAAGTATCCGAGGGTTTTGTCAAGAATATTGATACACAGCACAAGCGTTTTCCCCGCACCAGGTTGTATCCAAACCAGGTATAAACTGAATGTTGCTCTCCAGAATTGAAAAGCCCCAGGTGCTGGCTAATGCTAATCCATGTTGTGAGGGAAGAAAAAAGTCCAGACAGCCGCACACCAGGAGAATATAATCCAACGAAATTTCTTTATTGTAAAATCAGGAACAAATCATGTACAAAGCACCATGGATAGAATGTACAGATAATCAGCTAACGCGTTTCACGCTCTGCGGAGCGCTTACTCGTAGCTCCGCAGAGCGTGAAACGCATTAGCTGATTATCTGTACATTCTATCCATGGTGCTTTGTACATGATTTGTTCCTGATTTTACAATAAAGAAATTTCGTTGGATTATATTCTCCTGGTGTGCGGCTGTCCGGACTTTTTTCTTACCTCACAATATTGATACACACTTTAGAAAACTGATGCAGAAAGGTTTTTCATATCACAATAACCTGATAAATAGAATAAAAAATTGGGAATTTCTAAACACTCTATCCCCAAAAACACCCACACATTGCCCAAAATTCATAAGGATCGAACCCACCCCCCCAGGGCAACCAATAGTCTCGGGAAATGGAGCCTTACTGAGGCAGCCAGCCAAATGGTAGATAATTATCTTTGCCCCCATGTGGGGGCACTGACTTCTTATATCCAGGATACTAGGGATCTCTTGAGAACCCTAAATAGGATACATATCCCTGAGGGGGCGTGGTTGGTGGCGATTGACGTGGAGGCCCTCTACAACTCCATTCCCCATGAGTTGGGGGTTGGGGTTGTGGAGGGCTTCATCCCTGAATGGGATCGCACAACTGGACCCTACAATAAGTCTATTCTTGACCTGCTTTGTTTTATACTGACAAACAACATCTTTCTTTTTGGACGCTCCCGCTACCTCCAGGTGCAAGGGGTGGTGATAGGGACAAAGTGAACCCTACGCCAACCTGTATCTGGGGGGGGGGTGGGAGTGCAACCTTTTTTACAGGGAAGTTATGCAGCAATTCCTCAGCAAGGTGCTAGTTTGCTGTCGTTTTATCAACAACATTTTCCTAGCCTGGATGGGGACACAAGATGATTTGCTCATCTTTTTTGAAACCTTGAAATACAATAATTTCAATCTGAAATTCACCTTAGATTTTCACCAACAAACACTGAATTTTCTGGATGTCAAAATCTTTGTTAATCCTGATGGCAGCCTCGGCTCCACATTATTCCACAAATCCTCTGCAGGATACTCTATCCTGCATGCATATAGTTCTCATCCTACTCCCTTGGAGATGAGCATTCCCTGTAGTCAATACTTGAGGATAAGGAGGAATTGCAGTAGGGACACTGACTTTGAAGAAGAGGTTAAGACGCTACAGCTGCCCCTCCATGAAAGAGGCTATAGCAAGCAATGCTCGAAAAGGCTTACTATCGAGCCAAAAACCAAGATAGGGTGCAATTGAGTCATGGTAAAAAATCTAAAAAAATCTGAGGTGGGGTTGAGATTGATTACCCGTTTTTCAGGACAACACAAACAAGTTTGTGAAATAATGCAGAAATATTGGTACCTATTGCTAGCAGATGATGCTGTATCTAAACACCTTGAAACCCACCCTGAAATAACCTTTAGAGGGTCGAGATCATTGAAAGACGATCTGGTCCACAGCCATCCCCAATCTAAAATAACAAATAAAAATATGAAAATATTAGGGATGCACCGATACCGGTATTGGTATCGGTGCCGATACATGGCATTTTTGGGGGTATTGCTACTCGTGAAAATGCACTGATACCAGAAACCGATACCGGAAGTGACATCAGCTTGGATGGAGCTCGGGAATCGGATAAGGTCGCGGCCTCTCCACACGGCGGTGAGTGCTGTTTCCCTCATGACATGTGTTTTGCTGCTGCTGCACCGTCTACATGGCTGCCCCACATGGCGAGCGTCCTCCTTACATCATGTCCCCTCATGGCGGTCGGTGAGTGCTCTTCTCTATTTCTAACTGTTGCTTGCTTTCTTCTTATGTGTCCTGCTTTACTTCTTATGTGATTGATGTACAGTACTACTAGCTTACATCATCATTTGCCTAACATGGGGGCCGGCCTGTGTTATACTTAAGTTAGTTTTGTCCCACATTGTCTGTCTCTCTCTCTTGCCTAACATGGCGGCCGGCCTGTGTTATACTTAAGTTAGTTTTGTCCCACATTATCGCTCTCTCTCTTGCCTAACATGGCGGACGGCCTGTGTTATACTTAACTTAGTTTTGTCCCACATTGTCTCTCTCTCTCTCTCTCTTGCCTAACATGGCGGCCGGCCTGTGTTACACTTAGTTTGTCCCACATTGTCTCTCTCTCTTGCCTAACATAATGTCCACCGTCCAGCATGGCGGCCGGCCTGTGTTTGTGTGTGTTACATAACTTAGTGTCCCACATTGTCTCTGTTGCCTAACATGTCCATCATGGCGGCAAATGACTGCTGCTGTTACATAAATCATCACTGTCTCTTGCCTAACATTTTCCTGCATGTGCCTTTCTGAGACCATCCTCTGCTTTTTGTATTGTAGAGATTCCGACCGTTGTACCCGACAGATGGATGTCATAATCCTCGTTGGTTTACTTGGCCATAACAAGATGCTGGATGCAGCAGGAACAAACAAGCACAGGTGAGAGCAGCTTCATTATTCTAAAAAATAGTAGGTGTCATCATGTGTGAAAAAATCAGAAAACAAAACATTTGGGCTCAAAATTTTTTCCCCATTTTCTCCCTTAAGGTGGAGAGACTTACTTATTTCTGGCTTTAAGTGCAATGCAAACGGATGCCACTGCCAGCAAAATGTCAGCTGTCTGGAAGTTTTTAAAAAATTGGTTCTTCTCAAATGCAGATGCTGGCAGGCAGGCCAAAGAGATGTTTGTGCTGGAAATGCAACAAATATCTTCTGTACAGTTACTACAGGCACAGGCAGCTACACCTTAGGCGCTTGAGAAACCAGCTACCAAAAGGCCTCGCACTGAGCAACAGCCAGGTACCGGTGTGACTGTGGACAGTGTTTTTCAAGAAAGTGCTTATTCATATACATTTGAGAACAGTGCTCCCACAGCTGCTACCATACAACTAGAAGCATATCTTGGAGAGGTCACTGTGCATCATTCGGACAAACCTCTTGAGTATTGGGCAGTCAGTAAACTGCGATTTCCCACTCTAGCCCAAATGGCACAAAAATATCTTTCAGCTCCTTGCTGTAGTGTGGAAAGTGAGAGATTGTTCAGTGCAGCGTCACACATTCTGACTGACACCAGAAACCGACTTCTCACTGAACATGCAGAGATTCTTCTGTTTCTTAAAAAAAACTTGCCACTTGCGTTTGAATTGGAAAAGTAATCTACCGCCTGTTACTGTCCAACTATAAGCTATCATGCACAGTTGCACGCTGCAGCTCAAAGCAACTGCTCCACCTGGCATTTGAGCGTTTTTTTTTTAGCGCTTCCTCTGCCTGTTAACTCCCCTCCATGTTGGCCTTTAAAAAAAATAATAAAATATGCCTTTTTAACTCCATGCCACAACCTTTTTCCTTAAGTGAAAAAGTGAATCACCTATGGTGTGCACATTGCATACTATAGGTGATTCAACGTGCAATGCATGGGGGACACATAGCCTAATATGGAGCGGCATTGAGTTAACACTACAGGCAAACGAAAGGCTCAAAAACAGGGAGCTCAAACGCCTGTAGGAGCAGCTACTTTGAGCTTTATTGTGCATGTGGCCTTACTGCATCTAAGTCCTTGGCTCCTTGGCCTTGCCATCCTGGAATGACCCAAATTTTGGTCTGTGAAAAATGTTTTTTCACGAGATTCATAAGAAGTTGAACTAGAAGCTGGCACTTTTTTTTATTATTTAAAAAATGTTTACAAAATAATGTTAGTTTTGAGGTACTGTTCAGTTGCTCCTCCTCAGGCCTAACATTATTTAACTGTATTGCACTTGGGTTGGTTGATGTGATGACGTGATGTACATGTCACTGATGACATTGACCTTATTTTTTATATAACATGTTCTGTGCAATTTGCGCTTTAACAGCTTTGTGACCAGCAAATAAACATGTTTTCTTTCATAATGTCTTTTGACTGCGTTTCAATTCCTCATATTATGGCGAAAATGTGTAATTTTTCGTTATTTAAAAAAAAAAATGGTCACATGACCAAAATCAGGTATCAGTAATTGGTATCGGCGAGTACATGATGTCAAGTATCGGTACTCGTACTCGGTGTCAAAAAAGTGGCATCGGTGCATCCCTAGAAAATATTTATACTAAATATATATGCTCGCGCTAATGGTGAGAAATTATAAAATACAAAATGCAGCTGCTATACACAAAGTGCTAATCACTTGAGAAACACAAAACATATAAATATAGCGCTCGCAAACACCATAAATGAAAATAGATTGACCAAAGAGGAAACAAAGTCCAAATACAATATGTGAAAATCAAGTCCAAGTAAAGTGACTACAGGTGCTCCAATCCAAAGTGAAGGAAATAAGGTGCTTCAGAAAAATTCAGGTGTGCAACACCCACCCCCTCAAGTATCCCCACTCACCAGATCAAACCCCCCCCAGCTTTTCAGTCTGGTGGGTCATTAAAAGCTTGGTAAAGACATCCAGGGATGACGGATAAAATGATGAGTCTTCAGGTCCAGAATTCCTTTAAGGGTTTCTCAGCAACTACAGGTGCCCAAAAGTAAAAAACAAAAGAGAACTGATAGTGAAGTACCATTAACACAGGTTTTTTTGAAAGAGGGAGTGGGTACTTACAACAAGTAAGATAAAAACAGGCCTTAAAATGGAGTTGTAGGTGTAAAAACGGCGTTCCTGGCATGCGTTCCATGGGACCGGAAGTGACGTCAGTGATACCGGAAATAGCGTCAACGTTTCGCCCTCCCACAGGGCATCATCAATGACCTTACATATTGTATTTGGACTTTGTTTCCTCTTTGGTCAATTTATTTTCATTTATGGTGTTTGCGAGCACTATATTTATGTGTTTTATAAACAAATAAAAATAGACTCAGAGGAACCTTTCCCTGTAATAAATGTAATTTCTGTAGATATATTTATGGAGCCCAACAAATTACACTACCTGATGGACATATCTATAGACCTAAGTTTTTGGTCAACTGTCAATCAATAGGAATGGTCTACATCATGATATGCCACTGTGGAGCATATTATGTGGGGAAAACGAAGAGACCCTTCTTTCACCGCATCAATGTCTCTCTAGTCTCCAAGTCTAAGATGGAGACACCCATTAGTAGACACATGGGTTTATGCTACACATTCCATTTATCCAAAATGCATTTTTTTGCGTTAGAATATCTACCAACCAATGAAAGAGGAGATAATGATAGGCTGTTGTTACAGCGAGAAGCTCGCTGGATTCACAACCTCTTGGCTCTCAACCCCCAGGATTAAATGATGGCTTTAGTTACAAGCCTTTTTTATAAAGGGCTTAGTTTCCTAGTCATCACAACCTTCCAATACTTTATTCCCCTGATCCACTCCTATATAATTGGCCAATATCTACTCATCTTATATTAAGATGGGTTATTCTAATTGATTGTTTTGTTGTTATGTATACACCTTTTTGAAATATGTAAAGTTTTGTACTGCATTAATATGTATTCTGTGCACAAATGAATGTGTTGCACTCCCACCTAATCAAAATACAAATAATGTTTGTGTTCTTTCTTTTGAACAGGATCTCTGTTTTAAAGTCTAGAATGTAAAGTCCTGAGGAAGCAAAGATGTGAAACGCATCGACCTCTTGACATTGTACTAACAGAGATCTAAAAATGTAATAATGACTGATCAAATTGATTGGAGGTCATATGGATTAGAACCATATAATTGAATTGATTTTACTTTAAAAATAATTTTTAAATAATTTGTAATAAACTTATTTAGTATTATTTTGTTTCGATGTCCCTCACTGGTACCGTTAAAGTCCGTCGCATCAGTCCTATCTAGTAAAATGGATTCACAACCTGTCCAATTAAATGATGCCTTTAGTTACAAGCCCTTTTTATAAAGGGTTTAGTTTCCTAGTCATCACAATCTTTCAATACTTTATTCCCCTGATCCACCCCTTATAATTGGCCAATATTTACTCATCTTATATTACCTTTTTGAAATATGTAAAGTTTTGTACTGCATTTATATGTATTCGGTGCACTTATTGGGCTGAGAGGATGGGCTTCTTTATGTGGATGTAAAAGATGGCAGGATTTTGATTAATACTAAGTATAAAATTGATGCGCTTTAAATAAATAGTGCACAATATGCTGCTGCGACTAAGCTTAAATCCAGGAATAAAAAATGCATACATGTGAATAAAATAGATAAATAATTATGGTGCTATTATATGTGTTAAAATTGCCAAAATAAATCTTCAAATTGGTGATGTGACGGTGAATATACATAAAATAATAATGACACTCTGAGTACAATGTCCAGGCAGAGATAAATAGTGGGGGAAAGTAAAAATAATTAAACAGTTCCTTACCTTAATCCAGATTGATTGACTCACTGGGTTAGATCGTTTGTATCAGGATATTTAGTTTTTCTTGCATCCCACTTTAGCCATAATACTGCTGGTGATTCGGCTCTCAGGATAAAAGTTTTATGCAAAGCAAGCAAAGAAAAAATAGATCATTGTGCAGTGAACTTACTAGATAGTACACAAGCAAAACAGGGACAAGAGATACACTCACAAACTCCGGTCTATTAGAAGCATTCAAATATGCAGATTGCAGTCAGCCGCTGTGGACGAGGTTTCCTATAGAGAAACAGCTGCTGTTAACCTTCAGGTGTATTGCAGCACTGAACGTCCTAAGCTCCTCCCACGCGTTGCATCACTGACACGTGACTTTTTCAAGGATAAACACAGGAAGCCACGGCCTCTGTATTTAAGTCCTATGGCATTGTGGTTACCATGGAGACAGCCCTGTGTTCATTGGATCATCATACTGCTTTCTGCTACTAATGACATGTAAATATTTTGGCTTAAGCCTTATTTAATTGTTTTACAAATTGTTAAAAGGGGAACATATATTTATAAATACAGGTTTGCAAACAAATATAGAACACTTCCAGATAAAGAATAAGAACATAAAAATGGACCTAATTAGTGCGGTCACGAAACTCCCTCCAGTGGTAAATAGTGTTACTACACACTCAATGTTAACACATCAGATCGCATGTCATTACATACTGGGATAGATAGCAAAATCACTAATATGTATGTGTACTTCCGCAAGTAAAATACCAATTGATCCACATTGTGTAGTTACTAGCAATATATTGGATAGGCCAGTATTACACTCACATCCACTAGTGAAAATTATATAAAAAATATAAAAAAATATTAAAATAAAAGATTAAGGTTACATTGTTGCGCCACTAGTTCGCCATTGCAACAATGTTTAAAAAAAAAAAAAAATTATATTGAAAAATTAAATTAAAATACTAAGTAAATTAAAATACATAATTGACTAGATGCACAACCCAAATATTTGATACTATACACTCATTTACAGTAAAATCAAATATATGATCCCTATGATATTATAAAAAATAAATAATAAAAATTAATTTTATTTAAAATAAATACTAAAATATAGACTATCGTTATTATGATATTAAGTGTAAAGAGACAATAAATTTACGTACCAATTAATACCAACAAAATTTAAATTTAAATTTAAAAATTAATATATATGTAATAAATGTTTAAAAATTACTAAGGCATGTCTTGAGAGTATCACGGAGTATTAAAAATCTGATATGAAGCAATTAAGATCAAATTCTATGTTTAAGCCATTTGGCGCAAGAGTCCCCATCTGGAATATCCATTTAGACTCACTTTTACTGAGTTCCCTTATCTTATTTGAGCCTTTCCAATGTGGCTTGTATTTCTGAATCGCCCAAAATTTCAACTGTTTGGGGTCACTATTGTGGTGCATAGCAAAATGTCTGGAGACATTATGCTTAGGGAAAGATTTTTTGATGTTCTGGATATGTTCCCTTATGCATTTCCACATAGGCCTCTTGGTTCTACCAATATATTGTAGTGAGCATGAGCATTGCAAAACATATACTACTCCTTCCGTCCTGCACGATATAAAGTCCTTAATAGTATGTTCATTGCCAGTACTTGTTGCTGTGAATTTATTACACTTTTGCCCATTTTGTTGGGTATTGATGCAAGCGTAACATCTTTTACAGGGGAAGAACCCTTTCCCCTGGAAAAAGGATAATTCCGTCAATCTTTTGGGGGGTTCCGGGACGTTTTTGGCAATTAGATCCCTTAATGTGGGGACTCGCCTATAAATGAAGCGAGGCTTATCCGGTAGAATGTTGCAGAGAGTTTTATCTGATTTTAAAAGAGGCCAATGTTTTCTGATGATTCTTTCCATTTTCTTATGTTGAATGCTGTAGTTCATTATCAGTGGTATATCGTTATTATCAATATTATCTTTGATTTTATCCTGGATCAGCAACTCCCTTGGGGTTTGATTAATCTCCTTGATTTTTTCTGCTATGAATTCCTTGCTATATCCTTTGTCTTCAAACTTTTGTCCCATCAATTGTGCCTGTTTTAGATATTCATTATTGTCTGAGCAATTTCTTCTCAGCCGTATGAATTGCCCCTTGGGAATATTGATAAGCCATGGTTCATGGTGACAACTGTTCACTGGTATGTAGCTATTTCTTTCCACTGTTTTAAAATAGGTTTTAGTACTAATGGAATTGTTTACTAGCTGTATTTCTAAATCTAAGAAGTGTACTATTTTTTCACTTATTTCGTATTCAAGCTTAATGTTCTTTTGGTTGATATTTAATTGGTTAAAAAACTGTATTAAGCTAGCTTCGTCACCTTTCCATATTACTATACAGTCATCAATGAACCTTTTGTAAAGCACAATATTGTCTGGGGTATTTGAGAAGATTGCCTCATCCTCCCACTTGGCCATAAAAACATTGGCCACACTTGGAGTATACTTAGCTCCCATTCCAATCCCAGTTAATTGTCTGTAGTACTTGTCCTTATACCAAAAGTAATTGTGCTGTATTCCAAACGCCAGGCTTCTTAAAATAAATCTTTTTTGTTTGGGTATGAGATGGCTGAATTTATCCATAGCCCATTTGGATGCTTCTATTGCATCACTATGATCGATAACTGTATATAGCGAAGCTACATCCGCAGTTGCAATGATATATTTTTTATCTCGTTTTAAGTCAAGGGAATCCAGTATTTGTATCAAGTGTTTCGTATCTCTCAGAAATGCTCTAGTTTGAGATACTAATGGCTGTAAGAATTTATCGACATATTCACCTATCCTGGCATTGATAGATTGAATACCATTTATGATAGGTCTGCCCGGCGGTTGTTCTAAATTCTTGTGTATTTTCGGCACGGTGTAGATGATGGGTACTCTACACGTGTCAGGCAATAAATATTTGGACTCTTTTTTGTTTAAAATATTTTTACTTACTCCTTTCCGGATTAAATCTGATAATTCCCGTTTGTACTCTCTTGTTGGGTTGCCATTGAGTTTAATATAAGTATTAGTATCGCTTAGTTGTCCTAGTAACTCATTATTGTAATATTCTTTAGATAGTACCACAATTGCTCCCCCTTTGTCCGCAGGTCTCACTACAATTACTTTATTTTGTTCTAACCGTTTGATACCTACTTGTATATTGTTGGGTTCAGATATTTTCTTGTATTTTAATTGTTCAAGATCTTGTATTACCATTCTATTGAAGACTTGAATATGCTCATTGTTCAGTACCGGTGGATTAAACAATGTTCTGTTTCTGAGGCTACTGTGAATAATGCCTCTTGATGCTTCTGTTTCCAAATTCTGTATACTGGGAGGCTTAGATAGCATGTATTTTTTAATGTTCAGTTTCCTGGTGTACTTTTGTATGTCAATATACATTTGAAATTTATCAAGATTTCTTGTAGGGGCATATTTTAAGCCTTTGTCTAATGTCACAAGTTCAGCTCTCGTTAGTTCTGTTCCACTGAAGTTATATATGCCTTCTCCTAATACTCTCTTTTTCTTTTGGACTTTCCGTCCTGCTCTGCATCCCCTTTTCTGTTTGGGCTTTTTTCCCTGTTGTGGTGTTCTTGTTTGTGGGGGTCTTCGTTCTAGCGATTTTCTAAAAAAGACCTTGATTGCTCCTCATCATTATATTCCCTTAATGGTTTATACCTGTTGTTAGTTTGAATGGGACTTCTTGTCGGTTCATGCCTAGATTGTTCAATTTCTCCTCCTTCATTCCTGTTCCGGTTGGATTGATATTCCCGATATTCTTCTCCATTCGTATATTGTTGGTATTCTCTTTGTTCATTTCTCTCAGGGTTTTGGTGATAATCTCTTGATTTATTTCTGTGTGCATATTGGTAGTACTCCCTTGGTTCAGTCCTATAGTTATTAGTTTGGTAATCTCTTGGTTGTTGATAATAGCGTGCTTGGTCCACATAGCCATTATTCCTTCTATTGTCTTCCCGATAATATTGTGGAGCATTCATGCGATTATTCGGTGATTGATAAGGTTTTAAGTAATTACGTGGTGACTGATATGGTCTGTTGTTTCTTTTATTGCCATTATTTTTCCAATAAGGTCTTCTGGGGGACTTATTTTTTGTTCTATTTTTCCACCAAGGTTTAGGAGTTCTGGGGCCATCATCATCCCTATATGTTCTACTTTGTTCTATTTCAGGTTGTCTTTCATATTTCAGACCATCAGGTGTTCGCGGTCTTCTTTCTGGTGTTCTGTAGTTAGATTCTCTTCTTGGAGTGATTATTTTTACCTCCCTCTCAGGGGATGAAGCAATGGATTCAGTTTTACCTTGTTTAAGGTTAACCTGCCAATTAAAAACCTGTTCCAAATGATAATCATTGGTATCTCTGAGGTACTTTCTTTTCTTCCTTTGCTTAATTTCTATATCTTTCTGTTCTAAAACTTTATTTAGTTGCTTAGCTAATGTTGTAAATGGAGCTGTATCTTTAAATGGTTCCAATGTGCTTTTGCACTATGTGATATGTTGGTTAATTATCTGTAATTTTCTCTGTTTCCTTTTTAGGGCAAAGTGAACTAGATCCATTCCTTTTGTCATTAAAAAATTTGTACCATTCATTTACTCCTTCTTGATCCACTAGACCATCACAGATGGGAACCTCCCATCTTAATCTCCTGGGCACCATTTTGTCATTAATGTACTGTTCGTGGGTAGCAATATCCCACCATAGGCTCACCTTTTTCTCCATCAGGTGGCCAAATTTTCTGAAATTCGTATCTAAATCTCCTTTTTCAGTGCTAGGTTTTTGATTAAATCACGTATACCTGCCTAATCTACCTTTCTATTTGATACAAAATCTCTATGTCTTGGGTCTCGGGTCCAGCATCTATACGAACGCCCCGGGCACTTGTTTACAGGATGTTAGACCAATCGCTCTTGTTAAGCTTGAGCCGTTTTAGCGCTGCCTGCAGTTGCTAGGGAGGTTCTTAATGACATCTGATGATCGATTTGCATACTTTTCTGCTTTCTGTATCACTCCCCTTTGTCATATGCCCTGCAACGTTAGGGGGCGGGTCGGAATTTCTCCCTGACCTTCCCCTACGTCATGTATGGCCATTAGACTTTCCAATATGGCGATGTGTGTCTCAGCACACGTGCGTGTGACATCACACCTGCCATTCTGGATTCATGCATGCACGCCAGCGCTTTTAATACATCCGCGCCCCGCTGGTGACATCAGAAGCGCCGGGATGGGGAGAGGTTCAAATTGTGGCGTTCAGCCACTATTTCTGACAGAGGAACTGTGAGAGAGAGGGTTTGCACCTCTCCTCTCCCTCGTTATTGCACGGAAACTCCTCTGCAGTGATTCCATCGTCTGTAAGTACTCATTCTAAGTAGATCTTTTTGATATCTGATTTCTGGGATGCGATGTGGGATTGCTCCATTTTCCCTTGTTGGAGATGGAGCATTTACCAACACTGGACAAGTTTATGGTCGCTCCATTACAGGAGGGATGACTACTTCTGCTTCCCACTTTGGCTGGACTGTTTCTTGGCCTGTCTCTCTTAGTGACATTCCTCTTTTGACACATCTCAAATATACCATATATATACACCCTCTCTCTTCTTCTCTCCCCTTTCTTTAGGAGTCTATTGGTGGATGTTTCTTTTCAAGCAAACAAGCTTATACAGCAGGAGAGTTCTCCACTGTTTCACACTTCATTTATGGGCCTCTCCTGGTTTTCAGGAAATACCATCTGCCCGTTTTTTCCCTTTTTTAAATGCCAGCAAACTAATCACTTGTTTCAAGGAAATGAGGAATCAATTGGTCACACCTTGATATTTATAAAAACAAGGTAATCTTTTTTACCCATGGTCAACCTGAATCATCCACTACTAGGTAGAGATATTACCAAATTCAAATGTATTAAAAATATTTTTTTTTCTATCATCTTAGAAAGAAATTTTCCCTCTCCCTATGGTTGCAACGTGCCCTTCTGACACAGGTTCTAGAGGAATTATCATACTCAACTGATTCAAGATTTGATTTTAAAAGCATCCGGAAGGCCCTCTCTCAGCTTGATATATAATGATATCCATTGATTATATGTAATAATAATGTGTTGAAATTCAAATGTGCATTTACTGTAATGGTATTGCTGTAATCTAATTGAATGTTAATATTTGTTAATATTTACATGTATTTGTTTCTCTTTTAGTATCAACTTTATGCAGCACTTTTTAATTCCTGAGGAAGCTCCTTTGGGCGAAACATGTTGAGCATAAGTGGCTGCAATTTTGTATGAAATCTATGCATTTGACTATTCTTTGTCATTTTAAAGAGAGTAATATTAAATAAAATGTATATTTTTATACAAGTTGTTTGATCGATTGGCACTTTTAAAGTCCCGTTCAATTTATCCTTAAATCTAATACTATTGGGTTGCGGTGCTTTTTGCTGTCCTTCATTGCCCATATCCTTTCTTCTTCAATAAATCTGAATAACTTTAGTGTAATTTCATAGTACAATAGTGTACTGTTAGCTATTGCCCCAAGTACCATGGCATGGTGGCTTTATTACCAGCCTGAACAGAGCAACAACCAAACTCTACTGCGCAAAAAGGGAACAAACAATAAATGTTTCCCTGTTCAGAATGATCTTTTTGAAGGTTTAATGCAGAGAAGGCACACCAGTAGAAATCAATTCAGTATATGCACTTTTATTTTGATTGTTCCAGAATATTCCTTTGGGTCAGTGGTGGCCCGTCAGAAGGCACACGGGCGCCGTCTCCCCTATTCATGGGCCCGGCCCCCTGATCTATGGCGCCAAACCATGGATTCCAATGCGACGGGGTGTTTTTAAGCACCTGATTAGAGCTAGAGGATCTAATAGGCTTCAAAAAAGGGTCGGCTCGGAGTGCAGAGCATTGCTCTCTGAGCTCACCCAGTTGTGTGACGATAAGCAGATGAATTTTCGCTATTATCACACTAAAGTTCCTCCCCGCCAGTCAAGAGACATGTCTGTGAGATCTGTTTCCCACCTGGCCAAAGCATCAGGCGATCCTATTGGATGCCTAGCGCTTTGGCAGAAGAGGAGACACATGGCGGAGGAAGCTGGAGGAGCGGACACTGGAGCTGCCGCAGCCAGCATTTCATTTAAATATACACGTCAGATCCATCAACAGGGCTCAGCATCAGCAAATCACAGTGTTGTATTGAGGAAATTGTATCTTCTATAAACTGTATATATGTTCTGTTTCATTGCCGTGCCGCCAGGGGGGGTGTTATTTGTTTGCCGCCGCCCTCAAAAGAAGAACCCACCAGCGCCACTGCTTTGGGTTAAATGATCAAATGCAAGGAGCAGGCTGCTTTTTCTCATAGCATACAGGTCCATCTTTTTCTTTCATTCCATAGTCAGGTTCTGAAGACTTTGGAGCAGACTGTACAAGAATGATGGTGTCCTGGCTAACTGTGTATTAATAATTGTATGGCTTGAATAACATGCAGGCAATTAGCATTTAGATTTCTTTGGAATTCCTCTAGCTTCCTGCGACAAATGACAAAAAGCTTAGAGCAGTTGTAAACCTCAGACATGAAATATGAACAAAGCATATCCCTCTATATCGTGTACTTGTCTCAATCAAGAGCACTAAGTGTCATTTCTGTCTGCTTCTTTGTTCCTCTGCTATCTACATGAATCACTTCTGACAAGTTTTCCTGACACCAAGAGAAAAAAGGTGAGGGGGGGGGTCTCTATCAGATTGACAGCCTCCAGCTCTGTTTCTGGGTGGAGGTGGATGTGTGTCTCTCTATCATTCAATCAGCTCTCAGAGCTCTCCTCACTGAGCTCTGCAGAGTGTAACTTCATGTCTAAGTCCCGCTTTTAAATTCAGCACTTTAAATGGATGTAGAGAAGAGAATACTGCAGATATACAGGTACAACTCATGTAGAAGGATTTGTTTCGTCTGTGTATCACCTGAGCCCAGTCACTTTACCGAGTATAGGTAAGGGTTTATAACCACTTTAAATAAATGACCCCATACCAATCAGTGTCCTGCCTGAGTTTGAAAATATATAACAGTGAAAAGTGTGCTGCTGCTCTAACTTTTCCCACAATAAAGTCATCCAGGGACAGCAAAAGTGCAATGTAGAAGGCAGGGATGGCCTATATCGACCTGCCTCACTGGCATTATGTTGAGTATTTTTTCCCTAATGAGAGCTCAGTCATATCCTGGTTTCACTTGTTTCATCACTTCCAATTCAGCCTAGCAGCATATGATAACTCTAAAAGGAAAGATAAGCCTGGAGAACAAAAAACATCACTTTCTTCATTCCTGGCAGCCGTACGTTTTGCTTTCCACAGCAGCTGCCTAATGTCACCACTAGAGGGAGCTAAAGGGATGAAAAAAACAGATGGCTCAATTATCCAAATACAAAGTTTATTTCTATTCCAGTGGCCAGAAGAAGATGCTACAGAAAAGAAATGTCACCACGGCCTCAGCTTTGAGGCTGAAATACCCATGTCTTACTGGTTATCAGCAAAACAGGCAACCTTTGCAATGAACCTATTTAAGGAGATGCAAGGAAGATAGAATAGGTGCATAAAAGGCACTTTTTTTTAAAAGCTGTAGCCAGAAGAAATCTGCTATCCAGATACCTTATGCCATGTTACTTTTCCAATTATCCCGGAATTCCCTTCTTAAGGGTCTTCCAAACAAATGATAGGAAGCAAAAAGGGGGATTTAACCTAGATTACTCAGAAATGAGACAGCCTAGCCAAGGGGTCAGCTACTACCCTTAGACAGAATACACTAAACAGGTGAGGGTGGGGAGGAGATTTGAGAAAAAAAATCCATCCTGGGTGTAATACAGGATCTGCTCTCTTTCAATTGCCCTAACTTCTCTAGGTTCAGTATTTTATGAGCCACTGAACTGGAAGAAGCATACAGCAAGAGTATTCAGAAAGAGGTCATGAGCTGTAATGTGAAAATTATTTAAATTGTTACTAAAGGAATTTTCTAATTAACCACTTAAGGACCGGAAGGATTTGGGGGCAGACAGATCGGACACTTATGACACCATTGACATTTACACAGCAATCAGTGCTAAAAATAGCCACCTATTACTGTATAAATGTCACTGGCGGGGAAGGGGTTAACACTAGGGGGCAACCAAGGGGTTAAGTGTTTCCTAGGGAGGTGTTTCTAAATGTGGGGGGCAGTGTATTGACTGGAGGAGACAGATCGCTGTTCCTAATCACTAGGAACAGCAGATCTGTCTATACTCCCCTGAAAGAACGGGGATCGGTCTGTCATTGACAGATCCCTGTTCTTTCTCTCCCAGGAGCGATTGCGGGTGGCCGGCGAACATATCGGCCGCGCTCTTTGGCACCGGCGCCCCCTAGTGGTCTTAAAGAAGCCAACATAAAATCACGGCGATTCGCCCAGGAGAGCCAACCTGCCGCAGTACAACTGGGCTGGTCCTTAATTGGGTAAAATAATAAACATGTTATACTCACCTGCTCTGTGCAATGGTACTGCAGAGAGCGGCCCTGATTCTCCTCTTCTGGGGTCCCCCGCCAGCGTTATTGGCTCCTCCTCTTTTCCAAGTGCCCCTTATAGCAAGCAGCTTGGACAGCAAGCTGAAAAATGTTTTTTACCTCAATGCAGGGAATGTTTTAAAGTGGTTGTAAAGGCTTAAGGTTTTTTACATTCATGCATGCTGGAGGGCTATATCAAACTGTTGATCAGCGCACCTGCTTTTTTTTTATTTTGCGTGTATTTCATGCATTCTATGCATGAAGGTAAAACCCCCCCAAATACTTACCTGAGCCCGATCTTCCACCAGCACTGTGCACAAGAGCCTCGGCTTCTGCCGCTGTCAATCACAGCCAGTGAGCCAATGAGAAGAGAGGGGGTGGGGCCAAGTTGCAGCTGTGTGTGTGTGTGTGTGTGTGTGTGTGTGTGTGTGTGTGTGTGTGTGTGTGTGTGTGTGTGAATAGGCTCAGAAGCAAATCTGCCTGGGTTTCCCTATACCAAGCTGCTGTGGGGAAACACAGCAGGAGGGAGAGGCCAGGAGCACCGGGGGGGGACCCGAGAAGGAGGATCGGGGCTGCTCTGTCCAAAACCACTGCACAGAGCAGGCAAGTATAACATGTTTATTATTTTAATGTAAAAAAAAAAAAATATGAAGCTTTAATATCACTTTAAGGTTAAAAATATTTTGGCTTTAGAACCATTTTAAACCATTCAATTAGCACGACAGCCAGACAACCTGCATTTTCAGAATGAGGCCAGCTGTCTCAGTCTTCTTATTTCCCCCAGGACAAGTTTCCTGTAAAATTTTCGTTGTTTACAGTTCCTAAAAAGTAGGAGAAACAACCTCTAAATCATGGGCTATTATTGTGAAGTAGATGTAAATGTTGTATTGCAAATTATTAAAAAGGACATAGATTAACAGTGATGGGCTCTCATCTTGTACAGGTAGCTGGCTGCCTCTTCAGCTAAACCCCATAGTTGCTGTTATTCATCAACTACAGATCAAAATGGCTATATTGGGCAGGGGAGTTGTCATCATCCCACATGGCTAAAATCAGTTCCCAAATTCTTATAGAAGTGGGAAATATGGATAGAGCTGCCATTTTGGGTGGCACGTCAAAATCGAAGTCCAAAGAGAAAGATCATAACTTTTCAATGGTTACTACATATTCCCAACAATACCATGATACCAAAAAGATAATGTCCAAACACTGGGCAGTTTTGAAAAATGATAGGGTGTTGGGTCCGGTCCTTCCCGACTGCCCACAAGTTTTTAGAGGTATTCCGCCCTCGAAGCTTCATGTTGCACCCAACAGGGTCTCCTTTTTTCAAACATTAAAGGGTTTCTTTCCGTGCCGAAAGTATGCCATATGCCATTTAAACATAGTCTGGGATAAAAGAAATTGTCACTTTAAATCCAATGCAACATCTAGAGTGTATGATATCAAAACTTTCATTACCTGTACATCCCAAAATGTTGCCTACATGTTAATCTGTCTGTATGGCCTGCAATATGTAGGCCACACTATAAGAGCAATGAATGTTCGGATTAAAAAACATGTGGCCAACATAAAAAATAAGTTTCCTAAGCATAGCGTTTCCAGGCACTATCTTGAATTTCATAATAGAAATCTAGTGGGTACCACTTTTGTTGCTATCGATAGGTTCATGCCTAATTGGCGAAGGAGTTTTGTGAAGAGGAAGATCTTGCGTATGGAGATCTGCTGGATTTTTGACTTAAACTGTTACGTCCCCTTTGGATTGAAGGTCGCTTGGAACGTAATTGTTTCATCAACAATGGTTAAATAATGCTGTTTTCTCATTAATTTTAGATATTTTTTTAATTATACCTGTATTACTACCCTGTTCCTGTTAAATACACTGGTTGTTTTGCAATTATGAAAAGTGTCCCCGGGGCGGGGGGGGGGGGGGGGGTTCTTCACTTGTTGAATGCTCTCCTGAAGATTTTTATTCGTCTTTAACAATATATATATATATATATTATATATATATATACATATATATATACACACACATATACATATATATATATATATACACACACACACACACATACATACACACACACACACACACACACACACACACACATACATATATATATACATATATATATATATATATATATATACACACACATACATACACTTTTTTTTTAACGTTTTGATTAATTGATTAACTTCTGATGAGCATTAAATTTTGTACAAGAATATTTAATATTTCTGTATTTGCTAAACCAAACAAATTGTTATAGGATCGTTATTATTGCACAGTAGCACAGATACCTTGCTTTGTATATATGCTTTGTTACTATTACAACTGCAAACTTACCAAGACATGGCTGTCCACCTAAACTGACAGGCTGGGCAAGGAGAGCATTAAGCAGAGAAGCAGCCAAGAGGCCCATGGTAACTCTGGAGAAGCTGCAGAGATCTACAGCTCAGGTGGGAGAATCTGTCCACAGGACAACTATTCATCCATCTCATATATATATATATATATATATATATATATATATATATATATATATATATATATATATATATATATATATATATATATATATATATATATATTTTTTGTCAAAGACGAATAAGAATCTTCAGGAGAGCATTTAGTGTGTTTTTAGCATTTCCCAGGCTCAATAGAAATAAATAAAATGTTTCCCTTTAAAAAAAACGCTACTAGACGAAAACTCGGCCAAACGCGGGTAGCCCACGTTTGGTGTTTGAAATGCGTCTAAACACAGCTTCTGAACGCATTTTTTGTGAGTTCCAAAAAAGCCTCTAAACGCAACTGCTTAGAAAGGACTATAAACTAACCCATGTACATGTACTGATAAGATAACAGAGAAGATTTCAGGAGTAGTTGTAAAAAAATGCCCAACTGCTCCTAAACGTTCGTTTACCAACAGCAGTGTACATGAGGCCTTAGTCGTGCACTCCACAAATCTGGCCTTTATGGAAGAGTGGCAAGAAGAAAGCCACTGTTGAAAGAAAGCCATAAGAAGTCCCATTTGCAGTTTGCGAGAAGCCATGTGGGGGACACAGAAAACATGTGGAAGAAGGTGCTCTGGTCAGATGAGACCAAAATTGAACATTTTGGCTTAGAAACAAAAGGCTATGTGTGGCAGAAAACTAACACTGCACATCAACCCGAACCATGGTGGTGGCAGCATCATGTTGTGGGGATGCTTTTCTTCAGCGGGGACAGGGAAGCTGGTCAGATTTGGTGGGACGATAGATGAAGCCCGATACAGGGCAATCATAGAAGAAAAACCTGCAAAAGACTTGAGACTGGGGCGGAGGTTCACCATCCAGCAGGACAACGACCCTAAACATACAGCCAGAGCTACAATGGAATGGTTTAGATCAAAGCATATTCATGTGTTAGAATGAGCCAGTTAAAGTCCAGACCTATATCCAAGTGAGAATCTGTAGCAAGACTTAAAAACTGCTGTTCAGACGCTCTCCATCCAATCTGATAGAACTTGAGCTACTTTGCAAAGAAGAATGGGCAAAAATGTCACTCTCTACATGTACAAAGCTGGTAGAGACATCCCCAAAAAGATTTGCAGCGGTAATTGCAAAGAAAGGCGGTTCTACAAAGTAGTGACTCAGGTGGGGCTGAATACAAATGCACGCCACGCTTTTCAGATATTTGTAAAAAATTTGAAAAACCATTTATCATTTTCCTTACACTTCACAATTGTGTGCCACTTTGTGTTGGCCTATCACATAAAATTCCAATAAATAACATTTACGTTTTTGGTTGTAACACGACAAAATGTTGAAAATTTCAAAGGGTATGAATACTTTTTCAAGGCATGGTTTATATTACAACATTTCACAACTAATGTAGTCTAAGAAGCCAGGTACAAAATGTCTGCCACCTTTTTGTTTTATTAAATGCCCATAAAGGAGTCTTTAAAAATAAAAGAATGTTTTGAAATATATTTTCAGTATGAATTCTTTCAATAAGAACTTAAAATCAGTGATACAAACAAGAGTCTGTTATTTTACTTAAAATATAGAAATTAACCAATAATGCTCGATGGGAAACTGAAAACAAATTCTTCTTAAATTGAAGAAAAATATATATACACATAAGACAGCATCCATAGGATGTCACTCGTCATTGTTCTGCTCTTCTCTACCAAGCTCTATCTGTTCCACATCATCTTCATAATCAGAATCACTGTCTGATAAGTGATCCCCTTCATCTTGAGTAATGGAAACCTCTTTTGGGGCCTCACCAGTTTCATCAATAGGCACTGCCCCTTTACGCTGAGGTAAAACACTGAAGAATGCTTCCTTCCAATCTTTCTTCTCCAGATATGCAAGTATGATCTCAAATACTAAAATAAGAATACATTGGTAAGCAAGAACAAAAAGGTACATTTATAGTCAATTACTAGCAGAATTGTACGCACAGTTATCAGTGATGGTGGGACTCCAATTACATTTATCAGAATAAAATACATCTCTTTAGACCAGGGGTCTCCAAACTTTCTAAACAAAAAGGACCAGTATACTGTCCCTTCAGACTTTAGGGGGGCCGGACTGTGGCCATTGGGAGTAGAAAATGTCCCAGGAATTGTGCCCCTTCATTGGCGTCGGTAAATAAAATAGTGCCCCAGAGAAAAGGGTGGCTTCCTGCCCCTGGGCCGCAGTTTGGAGATCACTGCTTCAGACATACTGATATAGCACACATATTGTACTGTGCACAATGTCCAATTGGCCAGAGAAAGTTCTGTTTAATGGCCAGTAAGTAAATATTTGTTCAGATTAAAAAGTGGCCTCCATTAGAAGACAAAACTTCAACAATTTACTTAGTTACAGTGTCAGGTAGCATGTCAGACCATGACAAGTCAGCAAGTTTTACTTTTTATCAATTTTATGATGCAGCGCTGGGTTCTTAACCACTTGCCACCCAGGCCAATTCTGACATTTCTCTCCTACATGCAAAAATCACCTTTTTTTGCTAGAAAATTACATAGAACCCCCAAACATTATATGTTTTTTTTTAGCAAAGACCCTAGAGAATACAATGGCGGTTGTTGCAACTTTTTATCTCGCACGGTATTTGCGCAGCAATTTTTCTAACGCGTTTTTTGGGAAAAAACTGTTTTGTGCTTTAAAAAAAAACAAAAACTAAAGTTAGCCCAATGTTTTTGCATATTGTGAAAGATGAAGTTACGCTGAGTAAATAGATAACTAACATGTCACGCTGCAAAATTGCACATCCTCATGGAATGGCGCCAAAGTTCGGTACTTAAAAATCCCCATAGGCGATGCTTGAAATTTTTTTACTGGTTACATGTTTTGAGTTAGAGGAAGTCTAGGGACAAAATTATTGCTCTCACTCCAACATTCACGTCGATACCTCACATGTATGGTTTGAACACTGTTTTCATATGTGAACGGGACTTACGCATGCGTTCGCTTCTGCGTGCAAGCACACGGGGACAGGGGCGCTTTAAAAATTTTTTTTTTTTATTGTTAATTTTACTTTTTTTTTTTTTTAGTTTGCAACTTTTTTGAAAAAAAAAAAAAATTTGATCACTTTTATTTCTATTACAAGCAATGTAAACATCCCTTGTAATAGGATGACAAGACAGGTCCTCTTTACAGTAAGCTATGGGGTCAATAAGACCCCACATCTCACCACTAGGCTGGGAAGCCTGAAACCATAAAAAAAAAAAATAAACCGATCACGGCTTCCCAGCCGAGGCGGCGCCGTTTTTTTGAATGCAGAGGCTGGGCGTGATGTCATAACATCGCGCCTGGCCACCGACGATCATAGAGATATCTCTATGATCGACATCCAGGGCTGGCAGATCCTGTCTCCGACTCACCGATCGTAGCGGTGAGTCGGTAGAAGCACCGGAGGGCGGCCAGGGGGGGGGGGGATGTCCCCCTCTCGCCTCCCATAAGAATGATCACGTGGCGGAACAGCCGCTATGATCATTCTTATGGTCTAGGGAATCGCCGGCTGAAAAGGACAATATCTGAATGATGTCTGTAGCTACAGGCATCATTCAGATATCCCCGCTCAAAGTCCATCACGTCATATGACAGTGGGCGGGCGGCAACGGGTTAAATGTGTCACCTTGTGATTGCAATCATCCCCATCCCCTGACTTGTATGCACTACAGTTCTGCATTAAGTGTCTGTGCTGTCATAGAAACTAAAGCGAGCCATACACTAAAGCTGGCTACACACTATACAATTTTATTGTACAACTTTCCTTTAGATTTACCAAAACCATATAATATGAGGTCAAACCTAAACACTTTCAAATTGTATGCAATCAGGAAGGGCCTTGCACTACATAATTGTAGGTAAATCTAAAAGAAATTGAACAACAAAAATTGTATAATGTGTATCCAGGTTAAGATTTGACTCCTTCAGCTGCGTAGGCTGAATAACGGAAATCTATGTTTTCCCCCATCCAAGCTATAAAGCAGGGATCCTCAAACTACAGCCCTCCAGCTGTTGCAGAACTACACATCACATGAGGCATTGGAAAACTCTGACATTCACAGACATGACTAGGCATGATGGAAATTGTAGTTCCTGAACAACTGGAGGGCCATAGTTTGAAGACCCCTGCTATAAAGCATGAGTAGAGGAAGCTCCTCTGCCAACTATTGTCCTCTGACAGCTAGCACTTGAGACTGTCAGAATACCGGAACAGTTGCTGCTTCCGACTGAATACAGCCTCTGTTCAGCCAACAAATTTTCCACCTGCCTCCTTCAGATTTCGGATAGAAAGATGTCGGGTGGGAGGGTGCCGACAGGGCCACCCACGATTTGGATTTTGGCCCGGTCATCAGGACCCGTCTGAAACGTTCTCAATGTATGGCCAGCTTTACACATTAACTGCTTCCCGATGGACAAACTTTTCAAAACTTCCATGTGAAAGCTTAGGAGTTTAAAGCATGCATTACCAGATGTAACAGGCAATCATCACAAAGGGGAAATGGCCAAAGGTGAGCTAGGACAGTGGTCATCAACCCTGTCCTCAGGGCCCACCAACAGGCCAGGTTTGCGAGATAACTGGAATACATCACAGGTGATATCATTTGCTGCTCAGTGATTGCAGTATTCTAGTCTGCATCTCCCCAAGGTAATACATAAAACCTGGCCTGTTAGTGGGTCCTGAGGACAGGGTTGATGACCACAGCGCTAGGAGGCATTCCATTTCAATTGTTTAATAAGTTAAAATTTGCTTTTACACAACAGCACCGATATCTGCACATGTAATGTTCTTGGGGAGGGAACAGAAATAGTGGACTGTACAAACAGGTATGTTTCATAGGTAGAGCAATGTCTTTGGGGAATACAAAATGCAGACAGCTTCTTGGGTCTCCCAATGTTGTGTTTTTTCTTTAACTCTATCAGCTTTAAACACCGCGTTATGAAAATCCAGGTTTACTGGGTTGCTGGTCACTAACTACAACACTGTTTGCTTAAAACTAATATTTTAGGTCAGCTTAACCTTTTTAAATATCTCACCACAGTAACTCTGTTAGTAAGCATCCAGCAAACTTTTTTTGGCTAATCAATATTATGTGATGCAAGCAGATGCAAGGAATTACTTGAGACCACTAAGGAGATGTTTATGATGGAGTTTTTCATTTTTTGCCTGGGAAAGCATTTGCTGACCAGATAAATGACCCTAAACATTTCCTTTGGTGGCCATAGATGGATCAGCCGGTTTAGCAGGGACAACCAGCCTATTGGATTTTTTTTACATGCAGCTACAGCCGCTAGCAGTAGTCATTGTGTTCTGCTGGCTGAAAATGCTCCCTGCTGGCAGAACCGAATATGGCGCTATGCGAGCAATTCACCCATCAACACTGTGTTGATGGGGGAATCAAGCAATTTTTTTTTCCTTCCGTCTGTGGTGGAAGGAAAGAAAATTGCATAAGTTAAGAGCTGCTTTAGACATTTAAATAGTGCTGTGAGATGGATATGAAAACTCCTTCCTGTGCTGACAACAGCCTAAACAAACAGGAAAAAAAGAGAAAAACCTTACAGAGGTTCTATCCTACCCTTACTCTAGGAAGGCACAGTGGATTTATTTCTGTCTGTGTTGATATTGGAGAGCTTCCCTCATTTCCCGTCGAGTAAAACATTGTAAGCAGGTCAGAAAGTAAGGAAAACTAACAGAACCCCGTTTAGCAATAAAAACAAGCCATGTTTCTAACTATTTCCTAATCTACTTTAAACGAAGAAAAACATTTTTTGGCTAGGCACGAACTTGAATGTTTTTCTGATCCTGTATCACACCTCATCAGGTTTTTATTTTCATTCATTATCCTTGATGGGGAGATTTACCCTTATTTCATGTGCCAGGGACAAGAAGGATAGGAAATGATGGAATATCTCGGATGAGAACGACAAAAACATTTTGGCTGGAGTTGGGTTTTAATATTATGAATTGTTTGTTGACTGCACTTTCAAAAATAGATTCTTCTAGATGCGTACCGAGGATTGTTAAACAGATAACTTACCATGATTCACAGCTAAGACTTTGCGACTATTCATCTTCACAAAACTCCCAAGAGGAAGTTGAGCATGACGGATACCGAGATCCAGAGCTTGCTTGTACGTAATGCCCTACAATGAAATTTCATAACTTAAAAACATGACAGTATGACTGAGAACAGTGTAAATGTCTCAAGCATCGCTAAAGCATGTTAAAAGTCCGGTGAAAGCAGCCCCCGTCTTCAACTTCTGACACTTGGATGCCCCCCAGTTGCAGCAGGTATTCCACACTTCTCTGCATATCTGCTCCTCCTGGTAGCACATATTTTACTACTGGACATACAAGCTGGAGGGAGAAACTACAGTGTGCAGGTATTTCACTCAGCCAACTTGTGGAACAACTACAGCAGCCAAGAGGCTGCAAAATGCCAGAGTTTGAGTACATGGAACACTGGCAAGGTAAGTTTAGATGCTCTTCCCTTATACAGAGTGTGCTTAGTTTTCAAGTGACCCTGTGGTGGCGGACAGAAGCTTAAGTGGGATTTAAGCATGCTGCATGAAATTAAAACTTGCTGAATCGGATGCTTTTCCTACTGCCATTTACAAGACAGGATACAAAAATACCTGTGTGCTTTCACTTCACCATATACCGACTGCTCACGTGGCAAAGCTTCAGCCAGCATATCCACTGGCAATAACAATGTCATCATTAATTGCATAAGAATCTAGTTACAGGCATACATTTGTTCAAGCTTCCCAAAATAACAGTCTTCTGTAATTTCACTAAATTTGAGTTAAAAGTTTAGTCACCACGTTGCAAAAGAACTGGTAATATACACCGATCACTCAGAACATTATGATCACCCACCATAACCTTTCTGGCACCAAGGCACCAGTAGCAGATCCTTTAAGCCCTGGAAGTTGCAAACCGGGCCCTCGATTGATCAGACCTGTTTTTCCAGCACATCCCACAGATGCTCGATTGGATTGAGATATGAAGAATTTGGAGGCCTCAACACCTCAAACTCACTGTGTTCCTCAAACCATTCTTCAATTCATCAGACCAGGCTACCTTCTTCCATTGCTTTATTGTTCAGTTCAGATGCTCACCTGCCCATTGTAGGTGCTTTTGGCTGTGGGCACGGGTCAACACAGGCAGTCTGAACAGTTTGCATCTCCACAGCCTCTTACACAACAAACTGTGATGTGTTCTGACACCACTTCATTGGAACCAGCTATAATTGAGCTACAGCAGCTCTTGTATTAGATCTGACTACATGGGCCAGACTTCGGTCCCCACATGCATCAATCAGCCTTGGCCACCCATGATCCGGTTGCCAGTTTACCCGTTTTCATATTTTTTTGGACCACTTTTGGTAGGTCCTAATCACTGCAGATCAGAAACATCCCACAAGAGCTGCAGTTTTGGAGTTGCTCTAACCTAGTTTGTCTAGATATTACAATTTGGCCCTTGTCAAAGTCACTGAAATCCTTATGCTTGCACATTTTTTCTGCTTTCAACACATCAACTTCTGAGACAACAATGGACTTGCTTCATAATAGAACCCACCCACTTTCAGCTATTGTAACAAGATATTCAATGTTATTCACTTTACTGGTCAGTGGTCATAATGCTATAGCTGATCAGTGAACTACACTGCATTTTGATATACATTAAATAGGTACATAGGACTAAGAGGTAGAGAGGTGAACATATTGTTTTGAGGATGGTAAACACTGAAACAATACATTAGCAAATTCCCCCCTGAAATAAATGTAGCTAAAATCATTACCTGGTTATAGTTAAAGTAACCCTGAGGAGCAAACAAGGTGTTAAGATTTTAAATTGACCCCTTTGTCCCCAAGGGGTTCCACAGCAATACAGGGATCAAATCAATACAAATACTTGCCGGTAGCACAAGGTCACTTCACACATAAGGTCCTATTCACACTATTCCACACATCGTAGTGCTATGTGCATAGGGCAGGCAATTCAATTCAATGGGCTGCCCTAACCGGAGCAAAGAAGCTTGTGTACTGCTATGAGCGTTTTGTTGCATAAAAATGTGCATCTGCTTGCCATGTTTACAGTACCATTAACAATGAATGGATCCACAAGAGCAACACGTTCACGTGCTACAACAGTGTGAATGCAGACTAAAACTATACCCAAAACAAGATACACACAGCACTATACCTCAGGATCCATTTTTATTGTTGAACTATATCCTGCTTTTTATGTGTACTAGGGCCTGCTTTAATCATTTTCTGAAGTTAGTTCCTCAGTTTACATCTTTAAACGAATCAAAGCTGGTCTCGGCTAGTAGTTTGAATTGTAAAAAGGGCTGAAGAGAAGATACATTCTCTTAAAAGGATAAGTTCACCTTTACAAAAAAAAATAATAAATGCACATTTTTTTTTTTTTCCCAGGTAACAAAATGTGCATTTATGATTTTTTTTTTGTTAAGAGCCTGTAAAGCAATGTACCCACAATCAGCAGATCATGGCTGTATAGCCATGGTGCTGCAGACTGTCTGTAGCTGTCTGTCCATACCTCAGATATAGGCAGGCAGTTACACTCTGAAAGGAAGAACTACAAGCCGACAGCTGCAAAGTCAGTCAGTACTTAACCAAAGTTAGAAACCATGTTTGGTTTTGACTCCTGTCGAGGGTTAGAGGTGTACCCTCATTTTCTGTGCTTATGACAATAGTCTAAACAATCAGGAAATAAGAAAAAATCTGACAGGTCTAGGAAGGCATAGTGGATTTATTTCGGTATATGTTGGTTTTTGGGAGAGTTTCCCTAATTTTCTGTCTGGTAAAACGTTGTCAGCAGTTTCAGGAAGAGGAAAACCTAACAGAGCCCCAGCAGTAAAAACAAGCCATGGTTCTAACTATACTCTAATGCCCCGTACACACGATCAGAAATTCCGCCAGCAAAACTCCGATGAGAGCTTTTTGTCGGAAAATGCGACTGTGTGTATGCTCCATCAGTCTTTTGCTGGCGGAATTCCAGCCAGCAAAAGAGAGAGAGCATGTTCTCTATTTTTTGGTCGGGAAAAGTTCCTATCCGAAAATGCGAATGTCTGTACAAATTCCGACGCGCAAAATTCCTACGCAAGCTAGGAAACAATTCGTTGCATGCTCGGAAGCATTGAACTTCATTTTCTCGGCTCGTCGTAGTGTTGTACGTCACCGCGTTCTTGACGGTCGAAAGTTCAGAGAACTTTTGTGTGACCGTGTGTATGCAAGGCAAGCTTAAGCGGAATTCCGTCGGAAAAACCATCCAAGTTCTTTCCGACGGAAAATCCGCTCGTGTGTACGTGACATTAGAAAAACATTTTGTTGTATTTGATATCAGTATAGGACAGTAACAGTGTTGTATGCATAGAACATTTTCAAGTGTAATTCAGAACCCTTGGATGTTTAACCCCTAGAAATTGCACCATCCAAGAGTTGGTGGTCCCGGACCACCAACATTCTGCAGATCTTTTTTTTACCTTGTGGTGATTGTGATCTACAAGGCCACCGATAATGTAAGCTTTGGTTTCATCTAGTTCATGGAGTACTTCAGGGGAATCCGATGTGAGGTAAACAAGGTCTTCAGACTTCATGAGATCTTTGTAATGCTGAGAATTTATGTGTATATCCTTTAGGGAAAATAATTATACATTATATTCATTGGAGAACTAAAGTGAGAGTGAAAATCACCAGAGGACATGCAGGTCATGTGCCATTAGCAATTGTTCTTGTGATTAATGGCACAGCAAGCCAAGTGATTATGGCAAAGTTTATCATCGTAAAGTGTAACTCCAGCAAAAGATGTGTTTTTCTACTGTTTGGAGACAAAGGGAAAGGGACAGAACATGTCAGATTCTGGTCAAGAAGTTAAAGGAAAGCACTTCAAACAGGGACAGAGACTGCAATAAAGCACTTGTATTAGTATAGTGGAGGATGGTTAGTACTGTCGTAGTTTCGTTCCTGTCCATTTCACTGGAGCTGGACTTTTGTGGACAGGAGAAGGCATTATCTGGGACAGGCTATATTACATATTTTAATCTTTATAAACTGATTTAATTCCAAATGGTGTATCTACAAAACAATGGAAGCAGCAAACATCTGCTTGCTTTATATTGCATAATTCTGCATTTCATTTGCAGCTCTTTAACCGCTTCAGCCCCAGAAGATTTGGCTGCTCAATGACCAGGCCATTTTTTGTGATTTGGCACTGTGTCGCTTTAACTGACAATTGCGTGCTCGTGCGGCGTTGTAACCAAACAAAATTGACGTCCTTTTTTCCCACAAATAGAGCGTTCTTTTGGTGGCATTTGATCGCCTCTGCGGTTTTTATTTTTTGCACTAAAAACAAAAGAGCGACAAGTTTGAAAAAAAAAAAAAAAAAAAAAAAAAAAAAAAAAAAACACAATATCTTTTACATTTTGCTATAAAAAATATCCCACATTTTTTTATCAAAAAAAATATTTTTTTTCCATAGTTTAGGTCGATATGTATTTATCTACATATTTTTGGTAAAAAAAAAAAAAAAAGTAATAAGTGTATATTGATTGGTTTGCGCAAAAGTTATAGCGTCTACAAATTAGGGGATAGATTTATGGCATTATTTTTTTTTTTTTAAACTAATGGCGGCAATCTGCAATTTTTATCGGGACTGCGACATTATGGCGGACACACCGGACACTTCTGACACATTTTTGAAGCCATTGACAATTATACAGTGATGGAAAACAAGAAGCCGCGCTAAAAATTGTAAATTATGAGAGAATGTGATAAGTGCTCTCAAATTAGTGTGACAAACCACACTCAATAAGTTTAAAGATAAACAGATCCAATCAGTGCCGCTTACCAGAATTTGGTGGTCCCTAGATTATAGGGACCACCAAATTCTGGTAAGCGGCAGTGTTTATATATGGTGGAGGAATCTGCTCACTTGTTCTCTTTCTGGGAAATTCTGCAGTGAGTTACCACTCAAGAACCATCCATTCCTAATGGACTAATTACTATCATGATATGGTCTTTTCACTATCATATATGGGCTTTTTTTCACTTAGTCATGTGTTTTGGTATATAATATATCACTTGATTCTTATTATTTTATATTTTTTTCATTATTAGTTTCATCTGGTATTTATTTCACCTGTTCATTACTATTGTAATGTCTATCTTTATATTATAGTATATTTGTTGCATCACGCAGGTTTTTTTAATATCACTATTCAGCGTGGATAGATAGATATATATATATATATATATATATATATATATATATATATATATATATATATATATATTAGTATTCTTTGCACTGATTGGATCTGTTTATCTTTAAACTTATTGAGTGTGGTATGTTGTCACACTAATTTGAGAGCACTTATCACATTCTCTCATAATTTACTATTTTTAGCGCCACTTCTTATTTTCCATGTTGTTTTAGTGTCGTATAACACTTTTAGTCGCAGCTCAGCATACTGTTCACTAATAGTGCAATTTTTTCTTTTTCCTATTATACAGCGATCAGTGCTATAAAAATGCACGGATTACTGTGTAAATGTCACTGGCAGGGAAGGGGTTAACACTAGGGGGCGATCAAGTGGTTAACTGTGTTCCCTATGTCTGTTACTAACTATGAGGGGAGGGGACTGTCTAGGAGGAGAGAGAGATCGAAGTTCATACATAGTATGAACACACAATCTGTCTCTATTCCCCTGAAAGAACCGGGATCTGTGTTTACACACACAGATCCCAGTTCTCGCTGTGTCACGAGCGATCGCGGGAGATCCGTGGCCATCGCGCCCGCCGGGCACTCGCATCAGCCCCTAGTGGCCAAAGGGCGAATCAACGTAAGGGAACTTCGTTTCGCCTATCCTTGCCATTCTGCCACAGTAAAACTGCAGCGGCTGGTCGGCAAACAGTTAAACCTATTGTAGATAAATGTCTTATAGTAGGTGTCTAAAGAAGCCTGCATGCACCTTTACTTTCAGTAAAGAAAAAAAAAAAGTGTGCTGGATTATCCTGCAAACCCACAAGCCCAAGGTATGCTCTACACTCAGACTACCCAGCTAGGTATTTTGATATCTTTCCCTGCGCTTAAGGACTAAAGAGACCATTTCTGCTTTGTATACAGCCTTTCTTTTGATGTCCATCTTTTGAAAGACCACCAACTCCTAGATTTTGAACATTGAAGACTGTGTCTGTGGTACAATCAGACTTTGTCTTACACCATACTTTATCCTGTCATGGCTGGGCTGAAAAGCTCAGATCTTTATGTAGAGAATGCTTTATAATGGGTGCCCAAGGTATAATCAACATCAAAAGTCTGTACTAGTACAATACAAGCACTAATGATGCCTGCACTCACCATTTTGCGTTTTGTTAAATACTACAATGGCCAAAAGCACTCAGCAGTCTAACGAGTACATTTTAACACTTCAACACTTCTCAAGTAACAAGACAAACGATGACCACAAGCTTGGTCCGAACTTTGGTTCAGACCGTAACTTAAAGGAAGCTGCCACTCCTGCCCAACTGTGGCTAGGGCATTCCTTGTCCAGCAGCTGCAAGTACACAGAATGACAGGCATGCCCATTAAATTATTGACCTAATATGGTCATATCAGCCATAATCAGTCAGCAATGTCATGACTATCCCCACCCCTTTGTGTACACGAGGCTGCGGGGTGAGGAATGTCCTGAAAGCAATTGGTCAGCAGTGACAGCTCCCTTCTGCGTTCTGTGCAAACCCATGTTAAGACCAAACCCATGCTCATCCCTAGTCAAGAGCTAGCTGGCACCTACATTTCACAGGGAAATAGGCAAATAGGAAGGTGAAAACTGACACTATTATACAGAAAATTCCACCCGTGGTACAAATAAAATTTTATCTGAAGGCAACCTTAGGTGTCAGCATTGAAGGCACTGAAGGCAACCTTAGGTGTCAGTACTGCAGCCTGTTTAGTAGTATTAAGACATTTATTCCAAGGTACTTGCAAGCTCTAGCAACAACATAATATAATTAGCTAAAATAACATAACGTAGTACATCAGAGGACACATTCATATAAAAAAAATAAATAGAAATTTTTTTTTTTAAATAATCGAATATATATCCCTGAAAAGTTAATTTAAAAATACCAAACATTATGCTGGATGTTCTGCTCAAACATGTCAAAATTGATAAAATATTTAATTAAAAAAAAAAAATTATAAAATGTTTTTTCTATATAAAGCCTTTAGCCCTGGTTCACGTGTATGCGGTGCAGGAAACATAGCAATTTCTGAGTGTTTCCCGCACATTGAAATTGCACTCCATTCATGTGCTCTGCTACCGGTGTCAATGTTAATTAATGACACCCCAAAACAGGTTGCAAAAAGCAATGCATTTGCAATAATCTGATTTCGGTGCGGAAAGAAAAAAAAAAAGAAAAAGCCTGGACGTTTTTCATGTGGTGCGAATTAAGCCTACACAAAATGAATGGGCTCAAATTACACAGCAAAGATTTAAATAGGAATGTAGTGCGATTCCTATTCAAAACACATGCAGTGTCCCGCACCACACAAGTGTGAACCCAGGCTAATAAAATGCACAGCACTCTTTCATGTGAGATTACCTTCCAGTTGATCCAACCTTTGTCATATTCATCCATGTTGCTTTTCAGTTGCCCACCATGGCTGGTTAGATAAAACTAGAAATATAATATGAATTGATATAAATATAAGATGAATATGCATAAACATTACATTTCAAAGGGGTCCTGCGAAGAGCAAAAGTAGTTTTTGTAATAATTCCCCTTAATGTGCTCTTATTATATTCACAATTATGTATGACCAAAGATTGAAATTTCATTTTTACCAATATGTCAATAACATATACCACAGCTCCAACTCCCAAGTAAAGTAGGGTGATGTATTATAATTACAAGAAGAAAGTATCTAAGTCGTGTGGAAAATTGAAAGAAATTCTGTACTAGGAAAAATATAAAGGCTGCCGATATTGATCTTTCCCAAAATACTAGTTTATGGGCTATAATGATAAACCTTTGAATTCAGTACTCACTCACTGGCCTGCAACAAGCATTTAGCAAATTAAGTCATGATCTAAGTGCTTGTCCAAGGAGGACACAGGAGGTAATACAACCTCTAGCAGCATGATAGCCAAACAACCTGCATTTTCATGGTCATCGTGGCACTCTTGCCTTGCACCACTAGGATCCTTTGGTTTGCATGATCTCCTTGTGTGGGTTTCTTTTGGGTACTCTGGTCTCCTCCAACACCCCAGAGACAAGCTGGTACATTTATGGGCTTCTAAATTGGCACTAGTACGTGTGTATAAATTGGCTAGGCACATGTTTGTATGCAGGTCCCAAGCCAAGAAACTGGGGAGGAAAAATAATAAATATTGCAGAGAAAACCATACTGAAAAAGGCTCTCAAGCATATCAGGCATGGGTGTCCAGAAAGATGGCCCATGTAATCAGAGAGACGGATACAACTGTACAGACATACAGTATATACATGCATAATGGCAGCTTCCATTATAGGTATCTTTTAGGCTAAATAATATCAAAGACGTCCTTGGAGCTATGGTATTGAACTCTTAGGCCTGATTCTGATCAACAGTACATAAAAATAAATCTGCAATGTACTAAGATATAGAAAACAGGGCCCTGCACATGAATAACTTCATGCTTCTATGTGCAATATATTTATATGCACTACATATAGAAGTACTAGTCTTTCTGCTTTAGATTGATTTGTAAGGAATACAAAAATAGATGTACAAATCAGCAAAAACCTAAAAAGGTACAGAAAAAAAAAAAAAGCATAAAAACTGAGCTTAGATTACTTCACAGTCTTTTCCAAAGTGCTTCTACATGTAGTTGAAAAATATGTATGCTCAAAAAAAGCCTTAGTGAGGCTATATACAGCCCAATCACACTCCACAATTCAATGGCCCAGACTATCTAGGGTCAACATGTCCATGGCTAGTGTAGCCATGCAACAACCATTTTGTTTATTTGAAGTGGTTAATAAGTTAAAGGAGAAGTTCACCTTTATAAAGATAAAAATAAATGCAGTCTTTTGCAGGTAAAAAAAAAAAAAAAATGTGCATTATTTTTTTTCTAAGGAGCCTGCAGAGCATTGCACCCGCAATCAGAAGATCGCAAGCGCAATTTTAGGCTCCTGCAGACTCTCAGGATAGCGGTCTTTTTGTACCTCGTTTGGGCAGGCAGTTACCTGAGAGCAGGAATATCAATGGACTACCACAGTGCTCGCCAGCTCCCTTGCAGTTATTGAGAAATACAGGCCGTCAGCCGCAGTAGTCTATCCATTCACAGTGAACTGTGAATGATTGAAGTGGCCGTGTTGGCGAAGCCCTGAACAGCCACACTGTTTTTAAATTATGACAGGGGGTGCTGGGGGAGAATACCCTGCCGGTTGTCATGGGGGTTGAGGGAGGGGCTGCAGATGCTGGAACATGTTACATTTGCGTTTTTTTTGCTCATGTTATAATGTAATATTTTCCCTACAGTTCAGCTTCAATTACCTTGAAGATTGCATAAAACACTTAAAACATTATATATTTTCTGAAAGCAGACATATTTTTTATGTTACATAAATACTACTGCAAAGGACTAGGAAATGCAAAATGTCAGTAAAAAAATACACTTAAGTTAATTTAAAAAGAGAAGTATAGGTTTGGGGGTTATTGCAGTTGTATACTTACCTAGGTGGATGCAGCATGGGACCGATGCTGCATCTGTCCCCTGGCACCTCTACACTGAGAACCAAGCGATTGAACATCGCCGATGGTTCGGTTCGCTCGGCTCCCCGAGCAGAAAGCTGTTGCCTATTAGCTGCTCTGCTCCTCCACGCTCAGTGGATCGCTGAGCTGTGGAGGGGCGGGGAGCGGCCGCCTCAGGCTCTCAGCAGCTCGCTGAGTGGCTGAGACGGCTATCAGTCCAGGGACCTGGCAGATTCAGATTCCCAGAGTCGGGATTACGCGGTGCCTGGACTGATATGGATGACATCAGGCTGGACTTCTCCTTTAAGGGCACACAAATGCAATAAAACACCCACTTTTTTGGTAAAATATAAAAGATGAGGTTGCACCGAGTAAACAGATATGTAACGTGTATTGGAATCACTGTAGGTGACCCCGACCCATGTATTTACGTTCATTTGTGCATGTATGTAGGGATGGGGGCAGCAGTTACTGGGGGGGGGGGGGGTATGTGTGGACATTATTGGGTGGCCGCCAGACTACTTTTGTCTGACAGCCAGCTTGTCAGATATACACACTCCCAGTGGCTGCAGCCATGACAGACAGACCTGGGAGTACATGGATTAAATGACCCTAGACAAGGAAACATCTGATCCTTACCAGAATCACAATTACTGGAAGACATTTTTAACTGGAAGGCAAAATGATAAAACCATATAAATTTGCTTTAACCAAATAACCATTTATTTTAGTCTGAAAAAGTAAAGAATTTCTAGCTAGCTGCTGTAGCCAACATCCCTATAGGATTTGTATTTTAAAGAAAACAGATAGTTATCTGATGTAGAATAGAAATCCTGAAAGCCAAGAGCCACATGAAATTTTAAACAAAATACAATAGTTTACCTGGACAGGGTGTGTTGCTCTGCGATTTTCTGAATAACACCTTCTAATTTGCTTGTTTAATTTCTTCACATCCTAAAAAAGAAATCATTAGTAAAATGGCAATCACTTAATAATTAGGAAAAAAAAAAAAGCGGAGAGAATAGCTTACCTGTAATAACATTAAATGATCAAAGCTGCAGTCTATAATAATATGTAATGTGCTGGGATGGATCTCCCTTCGCACTCTTTTACAGGCAATGCCCTCCACATTTTGTCCTAGCTGAGCCTGCCGTTCAAGTTTCTTTTTCTGCCTTTTCTCTTTCCTCTTCTGCCTGGGAACATAAAATGATATTTAAGATTAACAAATGCTAGACTTCAGCAATCATTAACGACTAACTAGACTAACACAACCATTTTTTTCCCCCACCAAAGTGGCAAACTGTAGCAAAGGAAATTGTAAGCCGAAATATTATTCCTTAGAATTGGTTACGATAAAGCTACACACCTGTCAAAAAGTGCAATCTTCCATCTGTCGCTTTAAAGCAGCGGCCCCTAACTTTTTTGCCATGTCGCCTGCCACCAGATGCGGATTGTCACTTGCCACATCACCTGCCACCAGATGCAGATTGCCACCTGCCAGATGAGGAATGCCACCTACCACCAGATGCAGATTGTCACTTGCTACGCTGCATGCTACTAGAAGCAGTTTTGTCACTTGCCATGCTGCCTGCCACCAGATGCAGATTGTCACTTGCCACACTGCCTGCCACCAGATGCAGATTGTCACTTGCCACACTGCCTGCCACCAGATGGAGATTTCACTTGCCACGCTGCCTGCCACTAGATGCAGATTTCACTTGCCACACTGCCTGCCACTAGATGCAGATTGTTACTTGCCACACTGCCTGCCACTAGATGCAGATTGTTACTTGCCACACTGCCTGCCACTAGATGCAAATTGTTACTTGCCACACTGCCTGCCACTAGATGCAGATTGTTACTTGCCACACTGCCTGCCACTAGATGCAGATTGTTACTTGCCACACTGCCTGCCACTAGATGCAGACTGTTACTTGCCACACTGCCTGCCACTAGATGCAGACTGTTACTTGCCACACTGCCTGCCACTAGATGCGGATTGTCACATACCAACAGATGAGGAATCTCACTTACCACGTCGCCTGCTAGTGTCACCAGATGTAGATTGGCACTGTATTGGTGGCAGCATTGGTTCATTAAGCAAGGCAGGCCTCTATGCAGTGTTATTTTCTGAGCAAGGGCAAAAGAGCAGTGATGCGGGGCAAGCGATGAAAGATGATGTCATCTCTCTGCTCCCTGCTGCAGCTGCAACATTGAAGAAGCTCGCACTCTGAGGGCATAAGAGTGGTGATGCGGGGCGGGCGGAGAGAGATGAGGTCATCTCTGCTCGCCAGCCCGCTTCTCTCATCCGCCTGCCTCTGATCCACATACTTCTCTCATCCACCCGCCCGCCTCTCTGATCCACACACTTCTCTCATCCGCCCGCCCGCCTGCCTTGCGCTCTCATGCCGCCCGCGGCCGGGCTGCAGAGGCGCCACGGGCCACTACCATGGTTGGGGACCCTTGCTTTAAAGGATAAGTTCACCTTTCATAATAGGATTTTTTAAAACAGCTTACCTGTAAAATCCTTTTCTTTCGAAGGACATCACGGGACACAGAGCCACAGTAATTACTGATGGGTTATATAGGTATCACTGGTGATTGGACACTGGCACACCCTATCAGGAAGTTCAACCCCCTATATAATCCCTCCCTCTTGCAGGGATACCTCAGTTTTGTAGCCAAGCAATATAGTGTATTAGAAGAGGGGCGGGACCTCTGTGTCCCGTGATGTCCTTCAAAAGAAAAGGATTTTACAGGTAAGCCGTTTCAAAAAAATCCTATTTTCTTTCTCGAACATCACGGGACACAGAGCCACAGTAATTACTGATGGGATGTCCCAGAGCAATGCTACCTGAGGGGGGGGAACCACGACCAAGTAGGGTGCAATCAGACCTGAGGACCCTGTACCGCTGCCTGCAGCACACTACGCCCAAAGGCGATATCTCATGCCTTCTCACATCCACCTGATAGAATCTGGTGAATGTATGCACTGAAGACCAGGTTGCGGCCTTGCAGATTTGAGTCATAGAGGCCTGGTGATGCACTGCCCAAGAAGCACCAATAGCCCTTGTGGAATGTGCCCTGATCTGAAACGGAGGAATCTTCTGTTTCAAACCGTAAGCTTGAATGATCAACTGTCGAATCCATTTAGAAATGGTAGCTTTTAATGCTGCCTGTCCTCTATTGGGACCCTCTGGCAGCACAAACAAAACATCCGTCTTGCGGATCTGAGCAGTTGCCCCTAGATAGGCCTTAACTGCTCTTACTACATCCAACGAATGTAGAGATCTCTCTTCCGGAGAACAGGGATCTGGAAAAAAGGAAGGTAGAACAATGTCTTGGTTTAAATGAAAATCAGAAACCACCTTCGGTAAAAAACTAGGATGAGGGCGTAGTACCACTCTATCCTTGTGTATAATCAAATAAGGCTCCTTACAGGAAAGAGCTGCTAATTCTGATACTCTTCTAGCAGAAGAGATGGCCACCAGAAAAATTAATTTCCTTGTCAACAAGACCAAAGGAATCTGACTTATTGGTTCAAAAGGCTGTTTCTGTAACACAGCCAGGACCAAATTCAAGTCCCAGGGGTTTAGGGGCGCTTTAACCGGAGGATTAAGACGCATCACCCCCTGCATAAAGTTTCGGACCAAAGAATGCAAAGCAAGTGGCCGCTGAAATAATACTGATAAAGCAGAGACCTGGCCCTTGATAGTACTCAAAGCCAGCTTCATCTCTAATCCTAATTGTAGAAAATCAAGAATTCTACCTATGACATATTTCCTGGGATGTCAACCTCTGGATTCACACCAGGTTATATAAGCTTTCCAGACTCTATGATAAATCATCCTGGAAGCTGGCTTCCTTGCATTAATCAAGGTAGATATGACAGGACCTGAGAGCCCACGACTCTTCAGAACGTAGGTCTCAATAGCCAAACCGTCAAATTTAGCGTTTGTAAGGCAGGATGGAACACTGGACCTTGAGATAACAGGTCTGGGCGTTCCGGTAGTGTCCACGGGGAACCTACTGTCATCCTTACTATTTCTGCATACCAAGTCCTTCTGGGCCAAGCGGGGGCCACCAGAAGTACCGACTTCCTTTCCTGCCTGATCCTGCGAAGGAGTCGTGGTAATAGCAAAATAGGCGGGAATGCGTAAATCAGTGAGAACCGATGCCACGGAATCACCAACGCATCCGTCCCGCATGCAAGAGGATCTTTTGTCCTTGCCACAAATCTGTCTATCTTTTTGTTGAATCGGGATGCAAAGAGATCTACATCTGGAACCCCCCATCTTTGTCATATGGCCCAAAAGACGTCGGGATGCAGAGACCATTCCCCTGGAAGTAACTGCTGGCGACATAGATAGTCCGCCTGCCAGTTCTCTATTCCGGGGATGAAAACTGCCGATATGCATGGCACATACTTCTCTGCCCAGACTAAGATCTGGTTCACCTCTTTTTGAGCAGCTCGGCTCCGGGTGCCTCCCTGATGATTGACATAAGCCACTGCTGTGGCATTGTCGGACTGGATCCTGACCGGACAACCCTGTAGCCTGATAGTCCAGGCTTTTAGAGCTAGATGTATTGCCCGGATCTCCAGAATGTTGATGGGTAAGGTCCTCTCTGTCTTGGACCATACCCCTTGGACCGCAGCCTGTTCCAGAACTGCTCCCCAACCTGACAGACTGGCATCTGTTGTTACCACCGTCCAGGTAACCGGTAGAAAGGATTTCCCCTTCTGCAGGTTTTCGGGTATGAGCCACCAATTGAGGCTCTGACGCACCGCATGCGACAGGTGCATCGGAAAGTCTAATGCCTGAACCTTCTTGTTCCAGGTCGACAGAATACTGTGTTGCAGCATTCTTGAGTGAAACTGAGCATAGGGAACTGCTTTGAATGAAGACACCATCTTCCCTAGTAGCCTCATACAAAGGCGGACTGAGGGACCCTTCTTGGTCCTTACTGTCAGAATCAGCTCTCTCAAAGCAGTGATCTTTGCCTGGGGTAGAAATATTTTCTCCTGGCTTGTATCTATAATCAGACCTAAATACTCCAGTCTTCTTACTGGTTTTAGGAAAGACTTTTCTAAGTTGAGGATCCAACCCAGGTGTTCTAGATACCTGACCGTGGTCTTCAAGTTTCCATTCAAAGAGGCTACCGACCGGTCTATCAAGAGCAGGTCGTCTAGGTATGCTATGACAGCTATACCCTGAGCCCTTAATCTGGCCAGAGGAGGAGCCAAGATCTTTGTGAACACTCGAGGTGCAGTGGCTATCCCGAAAGGCAGAGCCACAAACTGGAAATGGCGCCCTCCTACCTAGAAGCGCAGAAACTTCTGATGGGCAGGAAAAATGGGCATATGCAGATATGCATCTCTGATGTCTATTGATGCCAGAAATTCTCCTCCCTGCAGGGTGGGAACTACTGTTCGAATTGATTCCATGCGGAAGGATTGAATCCTTAGGAATCGGTTCAGATCCCTTAAGTCCAGAATGGGCCTGACATCCCCATTTGGCTTTTGGACCGTAAAAAGGTTGGAATAGAAGCCCAATCCCTGGTCCTTTGCGGGAACTATCATAATGACCTCCTGCGACAAAAGTCGCTCTAACGCTAGAAGGAGCGACTGCTTCTTCTCTGGGTCTCTGGGAACATTTGATCTGAGGAACCGAGGAGAGGGGAATTCCTGAAACTCCAGCTTGTACCCTAAGGTTACCGTGGAGATTACCCATCTGTCCTGGAAGTCCTCCTGCCAGAGCTCTGAGAACTGTCGCAGTCTTCCCCCCACTCGAGTGAGCGGGGGCGCCCCCTCATGCAGAGGTCTTAGTGTTTTGCCTAGTAGGCTTCTTTCCCCAGGACTTCTTTTGTCCCTGGGGTTGACTCTTGTCTCTGGACCCCGATGGAGGCGGCCGTCGAGACTGCCTGGAGGCTGAAGCCCCCGGCGCTGGGGAAAGAGTCCGTTTGAAAGAGGAACGCTTACTCTTCTTCTTGACAGGTAAGAGAGTGCTTTTCCCACAAGAGATTCTCTTGATATAGTTATCCAAGTCCTCTCCAAACAACTTTGCACCACAAAATGGAAACCCAGCCAGTAGCTTCTTACATGGTGCTTCGGCTGACCAATCTTTCAACCATAGGATTCTACGTATATGCACCAACCCTAGTGAAAGACGGGAGGTTTGCACAATAGAATCTCTAATGGCGTCAACCACAAAGCATAAGGCCGCTGGAAGGTTAGCAAACCCCTGGGCCTGCTGTTCAGGTAATACTTTGATGACCTGCTTAACTTGGTCTCTTAAGTATTGACAGACTCCAATCGCTGCTACTGCAGGTTGGGCCACTGATCCTGCTATAGGAGAAAACATCCTTCAATAGGGATTCCATCCTTTTATCTACAGGATCCCTGAGCATCTGAGCATTGTCTACAGGACAAGTCAGGCTATTATTTACGGAGGAAATGGCGGCATCAATAGCCGGTATTCCCCACATTTTAATAAACTTTTCTTCCATCGGATAAAGTGTTGAAAACTTTCTCGGTGGAAAAAAATGTTTGTCTGGGTGATCCCACTCAGAATAAATGAGCTTTTCAAGTAAAGTATGAACAGGAAAAGCATGTGCTGCTTGGAAAGGTTTCAGTGACCCCAAAGCAGAAGAGGATTCTTTAGCAATTTCAGGTATGGGCAACTTAAATGTGGAGCGGACCAATCCAGTGAGGATCTGCACTAAGACTTTCTCCTCTTGGGAAGTCGCAGAGGGTCCCTCTCCACCTGATTCCTCCGAAGAGGAATCATCCGTCCCATCCTGAACCTCTGAAAGGGATTCATCTCCTTTATCCCAGAGCTCCTCTGTCTGAGGGTCTTGGGGAACAGAGGAAAGCCTAGTGCGTTTTCTTCCACTGAGTGAAGACGTAATCACGGCCATTAATCTTTCCTCTAGACCATTAATGGTTGAGGAAAAAACCTCTTGTGTAATATATACAGGGGCTGAAGTGCCAGAAGCAGGTGTAGCCCCTGACCCCAACGGCTCTCCCTGGCTAGCCGTCCCTGGCCCATCTTTAGGGGGGGGGATGCTGCCGACAGGGGGCCCTCAGAACCTGAACGAGATCCCCTAGTGTCTCTGGTTCCTGGGGTGCTTGAACCTCTTCTACCCATAGTGCAAAGCAACAAGGTGTGAGGTATACAAATGAACACTGCCCGCTGAGCGATGTAGTCTGACTAAAAGCCTTGCTACCCAATGCTCAGTCTGGTGTTACTTCAGTAAATGCTGCCTAGGAGAATGCCTGTGTCCCAGCTTACATGCGACCGTCAGCTCTGTGTCTCTCAGAAGGCTGAGTGCACCTGTACAGAGTGCCTTTAATAGCCTGCAGCTGGCCTGAGTGGGAGTCTAAGCACCTGTGCTGACGTCCCGCCCCCTCCTCTACCGCCCCCCCCCCTCGAGTTTTGAAAAAAAACGAGCGCTTCCCGCGCTGCCGACTCTCCTGTCATGCTTCTGGAGAAAGGCTGGGGATGGGGGGGGGAGAGGCTGGTAACAAGATCTGCCTAAATGGCTATCTTCAGAGATGGTGGCCATTAGGCCGCAGAGCCCGGGTGGTATAACCACTTTCTAGACCCCTGTGGCCCCTCTCTAGCCTGGGGGGGAACATTCAAACATGAGAAATCCCCCTTTCCATCTTACCTGTTTGCAGCCTGCTTGAGACGCTGGGACATAATCAGCGATGAAAACACCTGAGACAGACAGTCAACATGTGCAGGTTTGTGCTCTTGGCAGCCCCCGGTGGTCACAATAGGCATAGCATGCATTTACCTTAAAGGAGAAAAGCCACTAGAACTCAAAAATTCTGTGGAATCTCCTCTTACCTTATCCAGCTGCAGGGTGCTGTTTACACAGACCCAATCTTCACCTCTCACGGTGGGCTCCGTTTGAAAAAACCGTCAGAGACTGGGGCCCACTACGAATAGGGGGATCCAACAGTTCTGGGACCGTAAAGCACCTCGCCAGAAATTAGGAAGTTTAAAGCCATTTTCTGATCTGCGGGGTCCAGCTCTCTAAAACGAGAAGCATTACGGGTAAAACCTCGTTTCTTCGGACACGAGGCCTGGGTACCATTCAATTCGGCCATGAAAAGACACTTTGAATGGATCCGGTTCGCCTGGCTTGCCCCAGTATAGGATATAGGATATTCCCTTTGGAGCTCCAGCACAGGACATCTTTACACGTCCATCACCTAAGACACTGGCGTAAAAACTGAGGTATCCCTGCAAGGGGGAGGGATTATATAGGGGGTTGAACTTCCTGATAGGGTGTGCCAGTGTCCAATCACCAGTGATACCTATATAACCCATCAGTACTTACTGTGGCTCTGTGTCCCGTGATGTTCGAGAAAGAAAACATGTTACACCCATTTCGGGTGTAACATGTTATGAAGGCACTGGCCCCCGCACCTCCCCGATCCCTGCTAGCAGGGGTTCTTCTCCACCCGCTAGCTGTCAAATTTAGATTTTTTTTCTTCTTTTACAAAAGGTTTTATTAGCATGTAATCCAACATAACACAACAGTTTTTAGGTGGTTATTGCGTGGCAAACAAAGAAACAAGGCAAAAAAAATACATAAAAAAGGTATATAGTGGCATGTGTTATACAAACATACAGGTAACAAACCTAATGTCCCGTAAAATTTAACAGAAAAATCGAAGACCAAAATTTGCCTTTCGAAGTGTCCCTGGGCGGATAGGGTATCTATTGTCAGAACGTCCATGCCTGGACATATGCCAACAAATTTTTGTGGTCAGGGGTTTCCCTATAAGGCAGGATACATTGTTTAAATTTGACAGAGATAGAAAGTAACCTGAAAAATATAATGTTCAATGATAACCATGTCGGCCCAGGCTATACCCGACGGACTAATAAAAGGTGTGGATTGAATGCATAGAACATAGCAAAGAGGGGAGAAGGAAACGTTGAAAAAGGGAAAAAGAAGGAAAGTCCAGTAGAAAAGAGGAGAGCTAGGGAAGGGGAAAGGAGGGAGGAAGAGAGTCCACGGGATGTGCGTCAGGGGAGTATCAGATCAGAAGAAGTGTGCCATCAAATCGAGAGGGTTGAAAGTACGTGATCCATGGCTGCCAGGCATGTCTAAAAGGATGGCAGTCAGCTTTTCGTTTACCATGACCTCATTCATACGATTTTTTACTGCTTAAAAACTGAGTGCGGGGGGTTTCCAGGCTTTTGCGATGGTCAATTTAGTTGCAGTAAAGAGATGTTGAGCTAGTTGCTGCTCCAGGTGTGATAATTCTACAATTGGTTTCCCAAGGAGGGCTTCATAGCGGTCCCTTTTAAGGTTCATGTGAAATAATTTACGAAGAATGGTATAAACTCTGACCCATAACCTGCATGCCTTCGGGTTATGTGCCATAGAGCCTTCCTGTGAGCATCCTTGAAAGCAAAGAAGAGTAAGTTGGAATGAATCGGGCCAATCTAGCTGGCGTATAGTACCACCGATATAACACTTTATTGTCATTCTCCAATATAAGGACATTTCTCGAGCACTTGGAGAGGGCCATGGTCATAGACCATAGTCCTCTGGGTCTGTCTCCCCAATTCTTTTTCCCACTGAAGATGGTAGGGCCCCAATGAAGGTTTTTTTTTTTTTGTTTTTTTTTTAGAAATTATGGACGATTATATTAATGATATCATGCCTAGGGGAGTGGGGTCTGGCTCTACATAGGCTCTCAAAAGGAGTCAGGGTGTATGGGGTGGGACGGGATTTGACAAGTTTTTGGAGAAAGCGTCTCAGTTGTAGGTAGCTATAGTGTTCCCTCAATGAGATATCATGAGAAGAGCGTAAGGCGTCAAATGTTAATATCCTAGTGGGGGTAAACATAGAATGAACATTGTGCCTTAGATCAGTCACCCAGCAGGTACAGATATGAGAATGTTTCCAAATCCAGCGTACGCTACTGTCATCTAATGCCTATAGCCACTTTTAGATAGTATTAGTTCCCGCGTATCATGTAATAAATAAAAGCAAGAAATCCTTTGTACTCTTATCTAAAGAGAAAACGTCACCTCGCCAAGAGTGTCTTTAAAAAAAAAAAAAAAAAGACAAGTATGGCCAAAGCTTTTTTGATCATACTTCTCTGGGTCACAGGAGTGTACTTACTTTTGCACTCCCGTGACCCAGAATCATCTGACAGTGGGCAAAAGTCTGCTGTGGGCTGACATCACAGAGCTGCTGCAGGCTCTGAAAGGATCCCAACCATATTGTCAGGATCTACCCAGCTGCCTGATTGACAGCTGGCTCCGGCTCTTTAACATGCAGCTGAGAGCTGAAGCCAGCTGCGACCACTCCCTCTCCAACACAGCATTCCAGTGTGTGCAGGAGGGGCAGAGCGACTAACATTCACTGTTCTCTGCTCAGATCTGACTAAGCAAATTGCTAGGCACATACACTGCAATGGAGGAAGGAGCAGCAGGAGAGCAGTGTGTGTGTGTGAATATAACTGGGTCAGTCCAAATGGGCAAGATGACACAGCCTCTTTTAGGGCTTGGTTATATTAGTGTTGCCCTCTGAAAAGCGATCCACGACAGAACGCTTTTCAGAGGGTGCTTGACAGGGTGAGGATTTGTATATCAGTGATTCTTTCCTCATGTTGTGCCACATCCTGCTAATCTAGACCAAACTAAATTCTCCTTAAATGGACTTTTAAGGCACTAAATCCATAACATAATATATAGTAAAAAGGTTTGTGTTTTATTGAATGAGCATTTATAAAAACATTACATAGAATGTACAAAAACTCTAAAACCACACCAATGTAAAATGATTGGATATGATCCTCCTTCACCCGACGCGTTTCAGAGCATAAACATCTCCTTCTTCAGGGGTATTTTAGGGATCTGATCATAGATTCATATTTCAATAATGTGACAGATGAGCCTTCCATGTTGATTTTTAAAATCAAAATAAGAGACACAAAAAAGGCACTGTGTCTCAGATATTCCCACTCATACAGCTCATCATAGTGCCAATCTCATAGTTGTATAGTATAAGCAGTTTGCTATTTCTGGAAAGGGCCCCCCAGGATAATGGACAACGGAGAGCACTGAGGTCAAAATTGGACAGGGACCTGTATCCTGCAGTATGAATAGCGATAGCAGCCCTCCATTAATGGTAATGATGTAAACTTGAGTATAATGAATGGAGTGGTAGACACGTCCTTCCATCCGGCGTCTCTGCAGGACAATTGACGGAGTGAAGAGGTGCCTTCTCACTGCCCGTTTAACCCCTAAGAGACTGCACCACTGCAACCCTGTGCGCTGGCCACATTCACTTGATTAGGTGACATTTCGTGGGCTGCCCTGACTGCTGAATGTGAGAGAGGGGATAATTTTAGGCATGCCATGATGCAAAGCATGTGTATAAACTGGTACAGCTGCCTTTGCAGCTTTGGCAGGGGGAGTAGGGGGCTTGGTTAGTCATTCCAACACAGCTCAACTGCTTGTTTTTACCAAACTGTTAAGCATAAACAAAGCCTTAGCATGGAACTTCACTCTCTCAATCAATTATTTTTAATCATCATGCTGCTAGCATTATCAAAATAGATGATAGAAAGTAGATCATATTTATTTGTTTTACACTTTATTTTTTTTTTTTTTTACATAACTAGAGTTATTTCTCGGTTTCTTATTTAGGCCAAAATGATGTCATACATCCCAGGAGTCTTCAGGAGGGGAGGAGAGAAGGAGGGGTTCTCTCAGCTAAGCACACCCTCCTGCATGCATGCTTGAGCTAAGGGCAGATGGATTCCAGGAAGGAAATGCTACATGAATCATTTGCTGTTACTCAAGATTGCCACTGACAAATACTTGGGGAGTGTTTTTCAAAGTAATTTTTCAACAAAATAAATCATTGAGACCTGGATAGATGGAGGAGTTTGCTTTGAATATGAAACATTTATTAAATAGTATTTTTGGTTTGTGGTGCTCAGAGGCAGTGGCAAAAATCCACTTTAATGGGCTTGAAGAGAAGGAAAAAAAAAAAAAAATCACACTTACTTTCTGAGCTCTCTTTGATCTTCCCATTGCTTCTGTTTAATCATTTTCTTCATCTGCCTCTTAGACATAACCTCAGGTGCGTTACATGCTCCATTATTTCTTTTGTCATTATCAGCAAATTCTGAAGTACATTTGCTCCTCTCTGGTCTTAGATCTAATGGTTCTGTGTCCATTGTCATATAGTAGTAAATATTCCATGCACAACAATCTTATGTAGAAGTCCTACAAGAGTAAGATACAACACAAGAGACATTTTGTACACCACAAAACACTTGCAAACAATGTAAGGAATGTGTATATGCATTTTTCTATAATTGTCTTTTCATCAAAGTAGAATAAAGTACATTTCCTAACTTTTAGTGCTACATAAAAACACACACACACTAGGAGAAAAATAAAATAAATCCTTACAGCCAAGCTTCCTCTCTAAATGTCGGTGCAGTTCCGGGATTTTCCAGCAAGATCCTGAAATATCTGAGACTCTCCAGCTCTCTTGAAAGGTAGAGCCAGCTGTCAATCAGGCAACTGGATGGATCTCAACAATATTGTCAGGATCCTTCCCAAACTTGGCAGGGCTCTGCGTCATCAGCTGACAGCCAGCAACAGCATGCTATCAGCTGACTCTGGGTCACAGGAGAAGAAAAGTAAATATACTCCTGTCACCCTACATTTGGCTATACTTCCCTTAAAGAGGAAGTAATCCCTGATGGGTTTTTACTTTTTGGGGGGTTTTTTGGCTGAACTTCGCTTTAAGGCTTAATGTACACGGGACATTTTAAAACCTCTCCTGAACAATTTAACTTGACAGATAGTAAACGATGTTTAAAAACATCAGTTTTGCCACGTTTACGTGCCGCATTTTTTTAAAATTCTTTTTCAAATAGTCAAAAATGTATCTCCATTAAAAATGCCTGTAAACGAAACGCGGCTAAACGCGAATTACAAGCTGTTACAGGCGTTTGGCGTTTCAAATGCCTCTGAACATCCGACCTGAATGCATTTTTTTGCTTTCCAAAAGATGCTTCTAAAGTCAACTGCCTATAAGCGACCCTGTGTACATGTACTCATAAGATAACAGAGGAGAGTTCAGGAGCAGCTGGAAAAAAAACAAAAAAAAAAAAAACGCCCAACTGCTCCTAAACATCCGTTTACCAGCAGCAGTGTACATGAAGTGGTTAAACGTTCTTCCCTTTGATCTAAAAATACTTTGTATCTCTTTATCTCTAAGCGCTGAGGAATGTTGATAAACATCATTTGTTGGCCTTTTTTTTTTTTTTTGACAGCTCGGCACTGTTTATATAGAATCACAGAAACGGCTGATTAGCATTGTGAGGGGGGTTGAATTGAGATTGCGATTTAATGATAATTGTGCAGCTCTAGTGTCAGTGAAAGGAATAGTGCCCCATTGTTATTGTCAGTGAAAGAAATAATGTTTAATCATTTATATCAGTGGGAGGAAGCCCCAAGGGTCGGATAAAAGCAAGCAAAGAGCCACATTCGGCCCTCGGGCCACTGTTCGGAGACCACTACTTTGAAGGGATATCCTCTCACTTTCTGTTTTGGCTATGGGATAGGAAAAGAGAGGAAATCCCCCCGATGGGGATTATAACTCTTAAATTGGCCCTAGACAGATCAAAATTCCTGCTGAAGCTACATTTTTATCTGTCTATGGGCAGGCTGGCGATACTGAAGCTGATCCATTGATTGATTTCAGTACAACCAGTTTGTTGGGTTTCTTTCACCTGATCACTGCTGGAGGCTATAGCTGCCAGTAGTGATCATTGTATTCTGCAGGTGGGAAAGGTTCCCTGCTGGCAGAACACAATAGCGCTGTGGGAGGGATTCCCCACCAACACTGATTGAAGGGGGGGGGGGGGGGGGGGAATCAAGCGATTTTCTTGTCTTCCACCCACGGTTAAATAATGTATGGCCAAATGAAAAAGAAGGGTTTTGTCTTTAGCTCTCCTTTAACAGTACATGTCCCCCTGCTATGATTTTTTTTTTTTTCCTCCGGCAAAGCTGAAACTAAGCAGCATAACAAGCTGTGATTTAAAATGGTCACAATGTAACTAGGAAAAAGAAGAAGGTACAGAAGTCAGATATTTCCTGTCTGCATAGTAATGATCATTGGTTATCTAGTCTCAGAGACTGACCATCCATATAGACGAGGGACAGCCAGCAACCATGCCCATAAGCTTAGCCTCATTACAGTTCACAAGAAACACCAGAAAGCAAACATATAAGAAAAGAATTACAGGGCATTCCCTCTGTTTTGTCACTAACTGAAATACCAGGACACACATTACCGCGATCCTTATGCTCCCCTCTAATCCCTTCCTCACTTCCTGAAGCTTCCACAACAACGTGCTAACAGAAGTACAACCGGCGCATTTCTATGACATCAGCCTGTTTGAGGTATTGAACAGTGAGCTAGCGCCATATTTGATTTGGGCACGGTCAGTATCCGGTTCCTATTTGCATATTATACGGGTACACGACCAGAGACTATAATGGGTAATGTGTGTTCTGCCGGTGTTCCGTCTGATAGGTCGCCGATTCTGTCGGAACACCTGCAGTGAAAAGAGTGACTGCTGGGGATGGTGGCGTGTATCTGCTAAGAGTAGTGCACTCCCATTACATTGTCTGGTGTTCAGCCGTTATATGGTAAAATACCATTCTTTTTTTATACCAGATTCGGTTGTTGCCACTTTGTACCAGACGGTTCACTTCTGGTCACTGCCGGTGTTCTGCCGAGAAAGTTCCCCTCGGCGGATAAGGATCCCCCTCTACTGCGCAGGCGCAGTGCTTGCGCAGAAGGAGCCGGCAGAAATAGCCGAATAGAATACAAATTAGCTGTACACGGCGCCTGTAAGAAGGCCCCTCGGGGGCTCGCTTCGCTCGCCACGCTTCGGGCACGGCCTCGCTTCGCTCGGCACTTTTTTATTCTCCCTCTAGGTCCACTTGGATGGTGGGGCTTCAACCTGGACCCAGGGCGCAGGAGCCGTGTACAGCTGATTGAAGATTTTCAGCTTCGGCTATTTTCGGCGGCTCCTAGTTCGTACTGCGCAAGCGCTGCGCCTGCTCAGTACAGGGGGGTCCTTATCCACCGGGGGAACTTTCTCGGCAAGACACCAGTGCTGACTTTATTTTAAAATACTAGTTACTTGTGTAGCACTAAAGCTGGCCGTACATGGGGGGGGGGGGGTTGTACGAAATAAAACTCCCCCAATTCCCCATGTACACATTTGAGGTGAAGTGAGAATCCCCCCTCATGTGATATTGTATTCTGACTCCTCCACCATCACAATACACCGATCAGCATATATGCCAATTGTCCCGGATTTGCCGGGACAGTCACTCTTTTTACTAAGCCATCCTGAGCTGGCCGTGTCCTGGGCAGCGTCCTGGAATCTGGTCTGTAGGTACAGCAGTAACCTATCACTGGGATAAATCTACAGTCAGAATGACATTCCCCCCACTTCCAGCACTTTGCAGGGGTTTAAGAAGAACCCTGGAGGCAATACATCTTACTACTACTGCTTGTGTGGGCGGGATGTGTGCTGCACCAATCACATGGGCTGAATAGGTGAGGAGGGCTGCGGTGGATCAGGGGCAGTACACATCCCACCCACACAAGAAGCAGCAGTAGTAAGATTCTGCACCTCCGGGGTTTTTCCTTAACAACAGCAAAGTGCCAGAAGAGCCCAGAAACTGCGGGGGGATGAGGTAGAGGGAGGAGATGTCATCCCGGATTTTATATTTAGCCCAGTGACAGCCTGCCAGAACAGATATGATCTGTGACAGCAGCTTCCCTGCACTGTTCTGTTTGAGGAGACCATATCTGTGTTATACATTACTACCCCCTGTACTGTGCCCTCCTGCCCCCCCCCCCCGTACTTTGTCCTCTTACCCCCCCTGTGCTGTGCACTCCTGTACCACCGTACTGTGTTCTCCTGCCCCCCTGTACTGTGCACCCCCCCATATTGTGCACTCCTGCCCCTGTACCAACCCGCCTTCTGTACTGTGCCCTTCTGACCCCCACAGTGTGCCCTCCTAACTCCAGTTACATGCCCTCCTGGACCCCCCCCCCCGTACTGTGTTCTCCTGACCCCTCTATTACGCTTTGTTGCCCCCTGTGCCGTTACCTCCAGATCCAAGTATTGTGCCCTCCTGACCTCCCTCCCAGGCTGTGCCCTCCCCATACTGTGCTCTTACCCCCTTGTTCAGTGCCCTCTTGCCCCCCCACCCGTACTTTGCCCTGCTGACCTCCACTCCTCTGCCCTGATGACCCCTGTTCACTGCCCTACTGACCCCCTGTCCTCTGCCTTACTGACCCCTGTCCTCTACTCTACTGATCCCTGTTCTCTGCCCTACTGAAATCTGTACGCTGCCCTACATACTACTGACCTCTGTACACTGCCCTACTATCTACTAACCTTTGTACACTGCCCTACTATCTACTGACCTTTGTACACTTCCCTAAGTATTACTGCCCCCTGTACAGTGCCCTGGATATTACTGACCCCTGTACACTGCCCCACATAATATGACCTCTGTACACTGCCCTACATACTATGGACTTCTGTACTCTGCCTCACTTACTACTGACCTCTGTATTCTGCCCTACATACTACTGACCTCTGTACACTGCCCTACATACAACTGACCCCTGTACACTGCCCTACATCCTACTGACCTCTGTATACTGCCCTACATGCTATGATCTCTGTACACTGCCCTACATATTAATGACCCCTGTGCAATACCTTACATACTACTGACCTCTGTACACTGCCCTACATACGATGACCTCTGTACACTGCCCTAAATACTATGACCTCTGTACACTGTCCTACATGCTATGGTGTATATACACTGCCCTTCATATTTATGACCCCTTTGCAATACCTCACATACTACTGACCTCTGTACAATGCCCTACATACTATGACCTCTGTACACTGCCCTACATACTATGACCTCTGTACTCTGCCCTACATACTATGACCTCTGTACTCTGCCCTACATACTATGACCTCTGTACTCTGCCCTACATACTATGACCTCTGTACACTGCCCTACATACTATGACCTCTGTAGTTTGCCCTACATACTACTGACATCTGTACACTGCCCTACATCCTACTGACCTCTGTACACTTCCCTTTAAACTACTGACCTCTGAACACTGCCCTACATAGTACTGATCCCTGTACACTACCCTACATCCTACTGACCTTTGTGCACTGCCCTACATCCTACTGACCTTTGTACACTGCCCTACATACTATCACCTCTGTAGTCTGCCTTACCCTATAAACAACTGACCTCTATACACTGCCCTACATACTACTGATCCCTGTACACTGCCCTACATCCTACTGACTTCTGTACCCCTATAAACTACCAACCTCTGTACACTGCCCTATAAACTACCAACCTCTGTACACTGCCCTATAAACTACTGACCTCTGTACACTGCCCTATAAACTGCTGACCTCTGTACACTGCCCTATAAACTACCAACCTCTGTACACTGCCCTATAAACTACTGACCTCTGTACACTGCCCTATAAACTACTGACCTCTGTACACTGCCCTACATACTACTGACTTCTGTACTCTGCCTTACTGTATACTGCTCTACCTACGCTGCAGGAGTTGCAGTACTCAGCAGAATAGTCAGTGTCAAATGATGCCTCCAGAATATCTGAAATATATAAAAATAAATTTGTTGTGTATTTGGTGGTTACCCCTGTATAAGATCTTTTAGTATGCCTGTAACAAATAAATGAATAGGCTAACCATATACTCCTTGTAGAATCACGCCCATTTTAAAAGACCACCCCAAATAAAGTACATGCCCCTCATAAAATGGCTTGCTGGACGCACAGGAAAAAAAAAATATCCCTAGACATTTTTTTGAAATATTGTCAGTTATGTGATCAGCACTGCAGGCTATAGCCTGCAGTGCTGATCAAGCTGATTTTATCCGTCAGGCGGTTGAACAGAAGTCAATCAGTAGATGAAGGTGCCTTGAGTTCACGTTTAACAGTTCCCAGTGTTCAGATACACTGTAGACCACTGATGGCACTCGTGTTTGTAGTAGAAATGTCTCCTGGAGGTGCTGTGGTGTCATAACTTCCAAGCTTTTCTTTCTAATCGCCAGTCCACTGAAAAGTGATATTTAGCCACAGGTAGAGGAGTCAGCCCCAGCTTTTTGTATGTATATTTCTGGCTAGTATTTCGTATGTTGTTTCTGGTTAGTGACTCAGGAAGTATTGAGGTCAGAGATAGCCAGGAAACTGGTATTTTCTTAAAGGAGACTACATTGCCAGTCTACATGTTTCCTTTAAAGGTAATTCTACTCCCTAGCTTAAAAATCCCTTCGCTGCCAGAGTCCTTTTTTACATATTTTGCACACATTTAAAAAAAATAAGATTAGTTAAAACCCCCAGATATTATATATTTTCTGAAAGCAGGTATTCTGGAGAACAAAATAGTGGTAGTTCCAAATTTTTATGTCATGTGATATTTACACAATAGTTTATCAAGTGCAAATTTTCAGTAAAAACACACTAACGTTCATTTTAGAACACGCAAATACAATATATTACCCAATTATTTGGTAAAACAGGGGTGTCCAACCTTTTGACCTTCCTGGGTCACATTGGTAGAAGAGGAATTGTTTTGGGCCACACATAAATTATAAAAATTGCAAAAAACAAAAAAATGTATGCAAACACCCAAATTCTATCGCCTCAAAAATGTTTGTTTATTAAATGAAAAAAATCACAGCATAAAACAGAGGTTGCTATACCCTACAAAATCACTCCCCTCCCCCAGAAAACCCACACACTTCCCACCCACATACCTACACCCTCCCACTAAGAATATGGATCCTTAACACTAACTTCCCTACAGGAGCCCAGAGCAGCCCTCCTGGAGAGCTAGAACAGTGCAACCACAACCCCTCCTGAAAGTTGGATGCTCTATATAACAACAGCACCTCAACGCTGATTGGACCACGGTCTGTGAATAGTGGTACTGGTAACACAGGGTCCTGAATGTGGTGACACTGCACCTTAAAGCCACATAAATTACATTAACAATAGGGATATCTGATGAGCAGAAGAAGTCGGGCAAATCACAAGTTAACGCGAAGCTCCAGCCCTCCCCACCAAAAAATTAAAAGTCAGCAGCTACAAATACTGTAGCTGCTGACTTTTACTATTAGAGCACTTACCTGTACAGGGATTCCACTGTGTCCTCACACAAGCCGATTCTGGAATCGGCTCTCGGGTGCTGGCGCCACCATCTTGCGTAAGGGAAACCTTGCAGCTGGTTTCCTACTGCGCATGTGTGAATCATGAGGGCCAAACTTCGGCTGAATTTGCTGCCGCAAACTCATCAGGTAATGGGAGCGGGTACCTGTCAAAACCAGGTACCCGCTCCCACCCCCACAAGGTGCCAAATGTGGCACCCAAGGAGGTGGAGGAGGTAGACAAGCAGAGCTTCCCCTTTTGGGCAGGGCTCCTCTTTAATGAACAATAATATAGATAATGTACCTGAGTAATAAAACTTAATTTTTTTTTTTTAATATATTTTTTATTTTAAAAGTAAAGCAGGGCAACATAAAACTAGTGCAATATTTGACACTGTTTCTAATAAACTAACACATTAATATCTAGTTCGATGGATCGAGTAGCAATTCTCAATGAATTCTCAAGGTGTTCTTCAGATATTTTGGTTCTAATTTTGCCCTTCATGTGCTTCATCCTTGGAAATAGTTGCTCACAAATATACTGTAGGTACTGCTGAAAACTGATGATATGAATAAAGCATGATTGTGAACAGTGGGATATTTGTCTTTGGGAAGAAAAAACATATAAACGTCCAGTAAAGAGGCAATGGGGGTTATTTACTAAAGGAAAATCCACTTTGCACTGCAAGTGCATTTGAAAGTGCAGTTGCTGTAGATCTGAGAGGGACATGCAAGGAAAATAAAAAACAGCATTTTAGCTTGCACATGATTGGATGATAAAATCAGCAGAGCATCCCCTCATTTCAAATCTACTCCTTAGATTTAGAGCGACTGCACTTTCAAGTGCACTTGCAGTGCAAAGTGGATTTGCCTTTCGAAAAAAACCCTCATGGTAATTTTTTGTCAGCCACATACGCTCACTAAGTATAAAACATTTTTACAAAAAATTTTTTTAAAAAAATCGACATTTATAAGTAAGTTTACAATTTTGTGGTGGGCAGCATTCATAGCCGTTGTAGGCCGCAGGTTGGACGCCTCTGTGGTAAAATATAAAAGATGAGGTTGTGCCACAAAAATAGATGCTCAACATGTCAAGCTTTAAAATTGTGCATGCCTCATGATGATGAACATGGTACCCTATATATTCCATAGGCAAGGCTTTAAAGCGGTAGTAAACTGCCTTTTTTTTTTTTTAAACCTGCAAGGCAAAGTTATAATGTGCCAGTGTGCATCGCATACTAGCACATCATGTGAAACCTACCTTAAAACAGAGCCCTCCAGCTGCGCACTGTCACCCCTGACAGGGCTTCCATCTTTACCCGGTCTTCCTTCCGGGTCGGCAGGCTCCAGTCCTTTGATTAGATAAGCCGCGATGACATCACTCTCTTGCATGCGCACAGCAGCTGCTGTTCACGACACAGGACTCTGAAGGAACGGCGCGGGTATGCCATTTCTTCAGAACGCATGCGCCAGTGACACCATCGATGGCTTCACAAGTAATTATCTCCTAAACTTTGTGCATTTAGAAGAAAATTGCTGTACCTGTAGGTAAACCTTATTATAGGCTTACCTATAGGTAAAAATCAAGGGAGTTTACTCCAACAGTAAAGGGGTTGTAAACCCTTGTGTTTTTTCACCTTAATGCATCCTATGTAGTAAGGTGAAAAAACACCTGGCAGTGACTGTCCGCGTACACACGATCGGATTTTCCGACGGGAATTGTGTGATGACAGGCTGTTGGCGGAAAATCCAACCGTTTATATGCTCCATCGGACAATTATTGTCGAATTTTCCGCGGACAAATGTTGGATGGCAGGTTTTAAAAATTTCCACAGACAAAAGTCTGTTGTCTAATTTTCCTAGCATGTGTACACAAGTCCGTCGGACAAAAGTCCAAAGTACAAACACGCATGCTCGGAAGCAAGGAGAAGCCAGAAGCGGTAGGTCTTGTAAACTAGTGTTTGTAATGGAGAATTAACATTTGTGACACGGCAAATTATGAAATCTCGAAATGCAGCGCACATTCTCTTCTTATTCATTGGTATAATAATGAAGCTGCTTTGCTGGTGATACTGATGGAGTTATTGCAAACGAATTTTCAAAGGCTTTTTTTTTTTCTAGTGATATCAAGAATAATATTATTATGTTTTTTGTTTTTTTGGGCAAGTTACCACAACACCATTATCCTGTAGTTTTTAAGAACAAAGATACAGCTATGTTGGTGTCCCTTGTTAATTTTACATTGTAATTTTTTAAAATGTAACTGCCTACTCCCAAACTGTCATTTGAAGTAAAACACATAGCCAAGTATTATTCTTCACAATGTTTTTATTGTGCATTAAAAAAGAAAACAAATAAAATTAGACATGCTATCTGCCAATAGAACTTAACCAAAAAGTGCCTTTTATGCATCCAAAAATATAGAAAATATACCAAATCAAATCACTATTGTTCAACCAAAAAATAAAAGCCTCATGCATGTGTCCTGGTTATTAATATAGGGGGTCAACAATGCCAAGAGTTGATGAAAGCAGGGGTCCGTCATCATCCAGATTATTCTCCTGGAGCTCCCGCAGCAAAGGCATATGACATAATTGGTCACGATTAATAAAGCAACCAATTTTTGGTCCAAGAAATCCTCCTCCTCCTGTTCCTAGACTGGACTTGGGTCAAAGCAATAACTCCAAGGCCAATAATAAATAACACGTTATCTCCTCAGATTCCGCAACATGTCTGGTTGACGAATAGCCATTCAGAAACAAACTGAAAAGCACGAAATGAAAAGCGCTAAATGAAAAGCGTGAAATTAAATATTGCGAATCAACACTCACCAAATTTCTACTAACACGAAATTAGCAGTAGGAGCCCAAAGGGTGGCGCTAAAGAGCTGAAAAAACACGTAGTATGTCACTACGTTCGTGTTTTTTGGCCGACAAGTCCTTGCTGTTTGTATGCAAGACAAAATCCAGGCACACACCTTCAGACAAAAGTCCAAGGTTTTGTCTGCAGAAAATCCAATCGTGTGTACGAGGCTTTAGGCTCCATGCGCACTGGGCTTAAAAAAATGGCAGTAACCTTGCAAGAAAAAATAGAGCATTTTTGTACAGAGTTTAGATGAGTTTAGGAGAGTATTGCGTTTTTTCTGCCAGAAAACTCCAATCAGAAACGCAAATCAGAACGGTTTCTTTTCCTGCCTCTAAACATTGAGCTTAAAATATGCCTGTAATCATCCTAATGTGCATGGACACATAGGATAACATTAAGTAGCTTCTACAAGCAAAATGCAAAACTCCTGTAGTAGCAGAAATTTTTAAGCCAGTGTGCATGGAGCCCAAAGAGTAAACCCAACATTTCATGTTCTTGATATGTGCCTGCTGTACCATGTACTTGTATGAAAAGTATCCTGTTCTCTTTGTTTTGCTCCCTTTGTACAATGTACAGACCTGGCAGCGAATGGGTTAGCAGTCCCTACAGGTCATCATGATAGAGTTAACAGTAAATATTGGCTGGGGTTGACTTACTACAATTGGATAGTGCATCTGGTGCGGCTCTGCATAGAAACCAATCAGCTTCCAGGTTTTATTGCCAAGGCTTAATTGTACAAGCTGAAGTTCTCTTTAATGAGACATCAGGGGTCTTTTACCCCTAATGTCTTACCTGCCTTCCATTGAAGCTAATGGAGCACTGATTGTGCTCCATTAGCTTCTTCATTGGCCACAGCAGCCAGGGAAAGTGAAACCAGAAATCAGAAGTGATGTTTTATATGTCCCTTCCAGGTTCTTTGCAGCTAGGGGAGATCAGCGAGACAGCTGACATGTGGTGTGTACACATACTCCCAGCTGTTTTAGCAGCTGGAAATATGTGTAACCCCCACCCAACATATACCATGCAGCAAAAAAGCTAATGCTGGTTCACCCTTGCAATGCACCACAACACGTGCTCGTTTTACTCCTAATGTTTTAAATAAGTGGTATTTATATTTTTGCACTGTTTTGCAGGAATATGACCTGTCTTTTTCTTCTGCCCTACAGTGTTGTGAGGTTTCTGTATGAGGGATAGGACGTCATAATGCATTACAGCTTGTATTGAAAATCGCAAATAAAATGCAGCTGAATGACAGACGCATATGTGAATGGGCCCTTGTAGTTTGATTCTGACCTTGACCTGTAGGTGGCGATGCTTTTCAAGAAACCTCATGAAGCACACAAATAACAGCCGTTGTGTTGATTCCAAAATCTTCATTTACAAAATCAAAATAAAAAAAGGTAATTAAAATGTAATTTTTTTAAGATAATACATTGTGGAACATTGCTGCATTTATCTACAACAGTAACATTGGGCTAAGTACAGACAACTCCAAAATGCAGTGCTTTTTCTGGCTGTATGTGGCCTTCCCATCCCTGAATACTTCATAGAGATTTCGGGGCCCTTTCTCAGTAATAATATTATTATATATTATTGTTAATAATACTATATTGTAGATCCCTGGTGTCCAACACACAGCCCACCAAATCCCTGTGTGCGGCACCGCCGTGTCCTGGGCTGCAGAGGGGTTCTGGGTGCTAAGATGCTTGCTGCATTTTAGCGCCCAGCATTGAAATATACAGTACTGTCAGGTACGTGATCCTCACCTGGCAGCACAAGTAAAGTCCCATCTGAATAGGAAGAGGGAACATAACATAACATGTGTACATATGAGAACCCCAGCAATTAGCTGCGGGAGGCAGTCCCATTTAAAGCAATGGGAGGCTCCTGGATCCTGCAGCTAATTGCCACCACTCGCATGCGTCTGTGTCCAGGGCCGATCATTCTGAGGGACATAGCAATTACATGCTGCATAGCAATTACATGCTAGTGTCTGCAGTTAGCTACGGATACCTGCAGACTCCCAATGCTTCCAATTGGGCTGCCCCCTGCAGCTAATCACTAGGACCCGCCGCTAGGGTTCATACATCTACAAGTTGTCAGGCCAATTCACAGGTGTGAATGTGACCTTCGGCTTCTTCGTGTTTTACTGACATTATTTTTGACATTATCTTTAGATATCCTTGTTACAGGATTTCTTGGATACATAGCAGATCACAGTTCATCTGCAAAACATGTCAAGAGTCTACCAGCAACCTCATGCATGCCTGCCCTGTAAACTTCTCTTTCAGTTGTGTAGAGTTGGCAGTGGCTGGAAAAGGGTAGTTCAGCCTGTAAAATATATAGGTGACAGTATATGTATTTCGGTCTCTATACTGTATATACCTGGGGAGCCTGTATATATTTATATAATGATGCTTTAACTACTTGCCAACCAGCCGTCGCAATTGTACTGCGGCAGGTTGGCACGGCTGCGCGAATCGCCGTCATTGTACGTCGGACGCTTTAAGAAGCTATGAGGGCAACGGAACCGATGCGCGTGACCGGCGGCCGCGATGTCCATCGGCCACCCGTGATCGCCCCTCAGAGTGCCAGAACGGGGATCTATCAATGTAAACAGAAAGGGGAGTAGAGAGAGATCTGCTGTTCCTAGTGATCAGGAACAGCGATCTCTGTCCTCCTCCAGTCAGTACACTGCCCCCACAGTTAGAAACACCGCCCTAGGGAACACTTAACCCCTTGATCACCCACTAGTGTTAACCCCTTCCCTGCCAGTGACATTTATAGAGTAATCAGTGGCTATTTTTAGCTCTGATCGCTATATAAATGTCACCGGTCCCAAAAAAGTCAAAAGTGTCCGATCTGTCCACCGCAATGTCGCAGTCCCGCTAAAAATCGCAGATCGCAGCCAATACTAGTAAAAAATAAATAAACAATAAATATTCCATGAATCTATCCCCTATTTTGTAGATGCTATAACTTTTGCGCAAACCAATCAATATACGCTTATTGCGATTTTTTTTACCAAAAATATGTAGAAGAATACACAATTAAACTAATTAAGAAATTTTTTTTTTTTTTTTGGATACTTATTATAGCAAAAAGAAAAAAATATTGTTTGTTTTTTTTCAAAATTCTCACTATTTTTTTGTTTATAGCGCAAAAATAAAAAACCGCAGAGGTGATCAAATACCAACAAAAGAAAGCTCTATTTGTGGGAAAAAAAAGGCATACATTTTGTTTGGGTACAACATCACACGACCGCACAATTGTCAGTTAAATCGACGCAGTGCCGTATCGCAAAAAAATTCCTGGTCATTAAGGGGGCAAATCCTTCCAGTCCTTAAAGCGGAGTTCCACCCAAAAGTGAAACTTCCACTCATTTGTCTCCTCCCCCCTCTGGTGCCACATTTGGCATGTTTCGGGGGGGGGGGAGGATACCTGTCTTTGACAGGTATCTTGTTCCCTCTTCCGGGAGTCACAGCCGCGGCTGTTGACATCACGGCTCGGCTCCCTCCTCCTTCCCCAGCCGCCGGACCAATAGGAAAGAAGAGCAGAGCGGAGCGCATGCACAGTGGGGTTCCCGGCGTAAAGCCGTAAGGCTACACTGCCGGGTTCCCTTATCCGCAATGGCGACGGCAGCACCCGACAGCTGATGGAACCATCAGCTGCGATGCCAACATCGCTGGACTCCAGGACAGGTAGGTGACCTATTATTAAAAGCCAGCAGCTGCAGTATGTGTAGCTGCTGGCTTTTCATTTTTGCAGTGTTGGGCGGACCTCTGCTTTAAGTGGTTAGTCCAGTATGTGTATAATAAATAGTGGGATTTTTTATGACTGTATGTTTGAATGATTAGTAGTTTATTGTGATGCCTAAAAAGCAGGATAGCCAACCGTCAGTAAATTACGGACAGTTTGTACAAATCAGTGATTTTTACAACTGTCTGTAAATATCAGGGGCTGATAATTTGTCATAATGTGTTGACTTGTTAAGTGTAAATCAGGCAAATTAATTGTTATGAGTATTGTCAGTGTTTCCATATTGTGTTTATGCTGTTTAAATTTTGATTTTCTTCGTTTTTCATAGGAGTTCTGTCATTTTCAGACTCTCATTAAAAAAATGTGCTCCGTCAGTAACTTTTCCATGTTTTGTCAGTAAAAAAAATGCTTCATAACAACAATAATATCCAGAAAAACTCATTTCAAAAAAGTTAAAAATTGATTTGCATTTTAATGAGTGAAATAAGTATTTGATCCCCTATCAGCAAGATTTCTGGCTCCCAGGTGTCTTCTATACAGGTAACAAGCTGAGATTAGGAGTACTCTCTGAGGCTGGGTTCACACTGGTCCGACAAACGCTCCGACATTGGGAGCTCATGTCGCATGACGTGTGAAATTTAATGTTTCCCTATGGGAGCCGTCCTAACTGGTCCGACACAAGTCGTTCCGACTTTAGAAATGCTCCCTGTACTACTTTGGTCCGACTTTGATCCTACTTCAGCCTATTGACTATCATTGAAGTCGGATCAAAGTCGGATTGCCGTCTTGCATGATCCGACTTTGGCACGCGACTTGTGCTCAGATGTTCTTGAGGGGGAACTCCGCGCCAAATTTTAAATAAAAAACCGGCATGGGTTCCCCCTCCAAGAGCATACCAGGCCCTTGGGTCTGGTATGGATCTTGAGGGGAACCCCCTACGCCGATAAAGGCGGCGTGGGGGTCCCCCCCAATCCATACCAGACCCTTATCCGAGCAAGCAGCCCGGCCGGACAGGAATGGGGGTGGGGACGAGCGAGCGCCCCCCCCCTCCTGAACCGTACCAGGCCGCATGCCCTCAACATGGGGGGTTGGTGCTTTGGGGGAGGGGGCGCGCTGCGGCCCCCCACCCCAAAGCACCTTGTCCCCATGTTGATGAGGACAAGGGCCTCTTCCCGACAACCCTGGCCGTTGGTTGTCGGGGTCTGCGGGCGGGGGCTTATCGGAATCCGGGAGCCCCCTTTAATAAGGGAGCCCCCAGATCCCGGCCCCCCACCCTATGTGAATGAGTATGGGGTACAGCGTACCCCTACCCATTCACCTAGGAAAAGTGTCAATTTAAAAAAAAACACTACACAGATTTTTAAAGCATTTTATTAGACAGCTCCGGGGGTCTTCTTCCGACTTCGGGGGTCTCTCCGGTTCTTCTCCACGCTCTCCGGATCTTCTGCCGGGCTCCTCCGCTCTCTTCTGCTCTTTTGCCGCTCTTTTGCTAAAGCGGAGGAGCCCGGTCTTCAATCTTCTGCCTTCTGCCTTCTGCCCTCTTCTCCTGATGTTGACACGACGCTCTCCCCGGCTGGAATGCTCTCTGTGCGCTCTGCTCTGACTTATATAGGCGGTGACCCCGTTCCCCTTATGCCGTCACAGTCCCTGGGCATGCTGGGACTGTGACGGCATAAGGGGGCGTGGTCATCGGGTGATGACCACGCCCCCTAAAACGTCACAGTCCCAGCATGCCCAGGGACTGTGACGACATAAGGGGGCGGGGTCACCGCCTATATAAGTCAGAGCAGAGCGCACAGAGAGCATTCTAGCCCCAGAGAGCGTCGTGTCAACATCAGGAGAAGAGGGCAGAAGGCAGAAGGCAGAAGGCAGAAGGCAGAAGATTGAAGACCGGGCTCCTCCGCTTTAGCAAAAGAGCGGCAAAAGAGCAGAAGAGAGCGGAGGAGCCCGGCAGAAGATCCGGAGAGCGTGGAGAAGAACCGGAGAGACCCCCGAAGTCGGAAGAAGACCCCCGGAGCTGTCTAATAAAATGCTTTAAAAATCTGTGTAGTGTTTTTTTTTAAATTGACACTTTTTTCCTAGGTGAATGGGTAGGGGTACGCTGTACCCCATACTCATTCACATAGGGTGGGGGGCCGGGATCTGGGGGCTCCCTTATTAAAGGGGGCTCCCGGATTCCGATAAGCCCCCCGCCCGCAGACCCCGACAACCAACGGCCAGGGTTGTCGGGAAGAGGCCCTTGTCCTCATCGACATGGGGACAAGGTGCTTTGGGGTGGGGGGGCCGCAGCGCGCCCCCCTCCCCCAAGGCACCACCCCCCATGTTGAGGGCATGCGGCCTGGTACGGTTCAGGAGGGGGGGGGCGCTCGCTCGTCCCCACCCCCATTCCTGTCCGGCCGGGCTGCGTGCTCGGATAAGGGTCTGGTATGGATTGGGGGCGACCCCCCACGCCGTTTTTTCGGCGTAGGGGGTTCCCCTCAAGGTCCATACCAGACCCAAGGGCCTGGTATGCCTCTGGAGGGGGAACCCATGCCGGTTTTTTATTTAAAATTTGGCGCGGAGTTCCCCCCTAAAGATTCATACCAAACACAGTGCCGGCATTGGCGGGGATCCAAGTCGGATCCCCGTTCATTGAAAGTCGGACACATGCCGGCTTCATGTCGCAGGGCAAAGTCGGATCCAAAGTAGGACGGCTGTCGTGTCGCACCAGTGTGAACCCAGCCTTATAATCTCAGCTTGTTACCTGTATAAAAGACACCTGTCCACAGAAGCAATCAATCAGTCAGATTCCAATCTCTCCACCATGGCCAAGACCAAAGAGCTGGCCAAGGATGTTAGGCCAAGACCAAAGAGCTGGCCAAGGATGTCAGAGACAAGATTGTAGACCTATACAAGGCTGGAATGGGCTACAAGACCATCACAAAGCAGCTTGGTGAGAGGGTGACAACAGTTGGTGTGACAAAATAACTGTCAATCTCCCTCTGTGTTGGGCTCCATGCAAGATCTCACCTCGTGGAGTTTCAATGATCATGAGAACAATGAGGAATCAGCCCAGAACTACAGGGGAGAATCTTGTCAATGATCTCAAGGCAGCTGGGACCATGGTCACCAAGAAAACAATTGGTGACACACTACGCTGTGAAGGACTGAAATCCTGCAGCGCCCGCAAGGTCCCCCTGCTCAAGAAAGCACTTGTACAGGCCCGTCTTAAGTTTGTTGATGAACATCTGAATGATTCAGAGGAAAACTGGGTGAAAGTTTTGTGGTCAGATGAGAGCAAAATCGAGCTCCTTGGCATCAACTCAACCTGCCATGTTTGGAGAAGGAGGAGTGCTGCCTATGGCCCCTAGAACACCATTCCCACCGTCAAACATGGAGGTGGAAACACTATGCTCTGTGAGTGTTTTTCTGCTAAGGGGACAGGATAACTTAACCGCATCAAAGGGATGATGGACAAGGCCATGTATCGTTAAATCTTGGGTGAGAACCTCCTTCCCTCAGCCAAGGCATTGAAAATGGCTCATGGATGGGTATTCCAGCATGACAATGACCCAAAACACATGGCCAAGGCAACAAAGGAGTGGCTCAAGAAGAAGCACATTAAGGTTTTGGAGTGGCTTAGCCAGTCTCCAGACCCTAATCCCATAGAAAATATGTAGGGGGAACTGAAAGTTCAAGTTACCAAACGTCAGCCTCAAAACCATAATGACTTGGAGAGGATCTACAAAGAGGAGTGGGACAAAATCCCTCCTGAGATGTGTGCAAACCTGGTGGCCAACTACAAGAAATGTCTGACCTCTGTGATTGCCAACAAGTGTTTTGCCACCAAGTGCTAAGTCATGTTTTGCGAAGGGGTCAAATACTTATTTCATTCATTAAAATGCAAATCAATTTATATTTTTTTGAACTGCGTTTTTCTGGATTTTTTTTGTTGTTGTTCTGTCTCTCACTGTTAAACACAAATGAATGAGTCAGAAGAATGACTTATTCTTTATTGGATTTCTGTGTTTAAAGTTTAGTCAGACAGAACAAGCAGGCCAGTGAACTTTTCTCATCTGTCTAGAACTGTCTGAGTAATTCATAGTGCTATGGAAACCTCATTGTCTCATTGTCATTGTCAATTGTTATTGCATTAAAAGTTCATTTGTTAAAAAATGTACCCCTAATTGTAAAGCACAGGACAGAAAGTCATTGACCATGTATTATATGCCTCTACCTTCAGGTGATTTGACACTGGCAAAAGCTTTACTGGGAACATGAATGAAATGATTTGTTGGAAGGTGAGGTGGACTCCAAAAAGGATCCTGCACAGGAGTTTTCACCTCCTGCATTTTATGAGGCACAAGCTAAGGTTTCACAGCATGTACTTTCTACTGTGATCTTACTTATTGATGAGGTGTGTACTAGTCTTTGCGTAGCACCACTGGAATATCCTCAACCTGCATGAGGTTTGATCAAACCCTACAAAGGTATTCCTTCCTCCAAAAGTTGCAGAGTTATATTATATGAAAATAGAATTTATAAAAAAAAAAAAAAAAAAAAAAAAAAGGTCTGTCCCAATAGTGGATCCTGCCATTTCTGTTCTCAACAAATATCTCACTGTTCCTGTTGAGGATGCCCCCCCCCCCCCCCTTTAAGGATCCTGGATTCTGTTGACAGATGCTGTGAAATCCTATTGAAGGTAACCTTCGCTGTCACTAATCGTGCCTTACAACAGCAGGCCATTGTAGCTATGTCTATTAACCAGACTGTTGCTAACTGGACTGGTTGCCAGGTGTCACGTATATGGTTGAGGTCGAGCTTACAAGAGGGCTTTCCCTTACACCTGGAGTGGCATGGGTGTATGGTTGGAGATCCTGGATGGAAGATACTTGTAGCAGGTACCAAGCAGCAAGCAGGCTCGGGGACTGGCAGATGCACAACAACAGGTGCAGGGCAGCAGGCAGACTGGTGGACTGGCAGGTGCAGGTACACAGCAACAGGTGCAGAACAGAGGGCAGTAACCAAGCTGGAGAATAGGAGGATGCAGGATCTCGGGTGATCAGGCAGGCAGAAGTCAATAACGGCCAAGCAACAGAGGTATAGAATCAGGTCCGGAGCAGAGTCAGGGCTAAGCCAGGGTCGGTATCAGGCAAGCGGATAAGGCACTTGAACAGTAGGCAAAAGGCAGAGTTAGGTCACAAGCCGGGTCAGCAATAAGGTATGAGGAACGAGCAGAGTCAAACAGCCTGGGTATACATAGGAACAAACACAGGATCAGGTCACAGATGGTAGAAGCTGATGACCACTCAGCAATCTTCTGGTCTATGGAGCCACTTTAAAGAGGCAAGAGAGTGCCAAGTATTCAAAGCTTTTGCCATGGTCCAATCACCTGAAGGTAGCGGCATATAACCCAATAATTTTTTTGTCCTGTACTGTACTCCAAGATATGGATTTTGTGGGTAAATTAAAATTTCCATTTTTAATTCATATCGTAAACAGAATGAAATAAAAACATTTTAAAATACATCAACCTAAAGCTGAACTCCAGGCAATTGTAAAAGACATGAATTAAAGTGTTTGTTACCCCAGCATTTCATATTCCTGATATGTGCCTGCTGTACCATGTATCTGTATGAGAAAGTACCCTGTTCTGACCACACTTAGCAGGATCACATACTGTGGTCAGTTCTCTAACTATGCTGGAAACTTAGTGTGCTCTCCTCCAATGATCATACTTGTCCTGACATGCCCCCGCTGCACAGCCATTCACTGGGAAGTTCAGTGTACTGTTGCTTCTCCTTCCCCCAGCCCTTATGCAGCTAAAAAAATAGAGAACAGAAGGAAAGTGATCACTTAAAAAAAAGGGAAGAAAAGGGTGTTTATATATATTTTTTTATATCTATACACAAATATTTTGCCTTTCAGTTCAGTTTTTTCACAAATTCACAAATATTGTGCCACCCAAAGGGCAGGTTTTCAAATGGTCAACACATGGTCATGTATCATCCCCACTCATCTCACTGACCTTCCTGTTCAACAAACATATATTGTGTGAAACAATGGAGAGATGAACTGCATTCCAAATAATGAGGGTACCATTTAAAAACTTTTTCAGACTAATGATTAACTGAAAGACCTTAAGTCAATAAAACCAGTGCATGGAGTTTGGATTATGACCTTTACTACATCTAGATAAACACTGCTCTCCACTCACAATCTTTCTTTTCCTTGTGTGATTCTCTGCCCAGTGACAACCTGCACAAGCTACATTTGGAGCAGGAGGACACCAAGCGATGATGTCGTTAACCTTGTTGTTTTTCCTTTGTATATTTTCAACATTTTCTGCTTCTATTAAAGGTAAGAATGTTTCCGGGATCAGAAGTTATGCCAATTGTACAGTATGCCATTTGTAACAGCAATGTTCTTCATTAGCAGTAATCTGACAGTGTGTGTCCTGGCAAAAATGTACTGCCAATGTATGACAACACTTATTAAGGCATACTGATAGAGACTGATAGAGGGTGGGAAAATGTTTGAGTCCAGATTTGAATTTAAAGTCCCAACAAATGTCATGTAAAAAAAGTCAATGTCAGATCTTTGATGAAAGATCTGTTCATGAATGGTAAGCGAAAAAGTGCGATAGGAACAGTTCCAGATTTGTTTTACTAATGTTGTGCATCATACACAGAACAAACTGAGCAAGCAGTAAGTTCTCTTTAACTCATATAATGTGTCTCATTCTATATTTACACGAGCTATAGATAACAGCAAATAACTTGGTGTGATATTGTATAGCATTCCTTTGTAGGATGTGTTTAGAAATTTGGAAAGCAGACTTGCTGTTGTCTTTCCTTGTGACTGTAGACTAAGCAGAAGATTCAATTACAAAATACTGTACAAACACAGCACTCTTTTAAGGCAATGTATTGAGATATATATATCTATATATCTAGATATAGATATATCTATCTATATCTAGATATATAGATATATATATCTATATATCTAGATATATCTAGATATATAGATATATATATCTATATATATTTTTTTTTGTAATACAATTTTTTTACTTTATTGAAAACAAGTCTTAGCAATCAAGTTTTTTTTTTTTTTTTTACCCAAAGAAAAAGTTTATTGAAGTAAGCAGTCTAAGTATATAGCAGTATCATGGGCATGGTTCAGTAGAAATATATCCCTGACAACCTGGTCTTTTCCCTTCCCAGGGCATTACTTGTATTGCATTGCCCAGGTTCCCTGAAGCAATCAAGTTTAAATGCCAAAATTAAATAATATAAAAATGATAAAACGTGGTAAGAAAAACAAGATGTGTAAAATGTACACAGCCTGATTGTCAACCAGTTTAAGAATTTAAATATAATATTAAAAATCTTGGACAAGATACATAAAAATCTGCATAACTGTAGAAAAAATAAAAGATAATGTGATAAAAAAAGTGCTAATTAATAAGGTAAAATACAATATTATTTCATTAATGAGCCAGCATCGTGGCTAAGTGGTTAGCACTTCAGCCTAGCAGCACAAGGGTTGTTGGTTTGAATCCCAACCACGGCACTAACTGCATGGAGTTTGCAAGTTCTCCCTGTGCCTGCGTGGGTTTCCTCCTACACTCCAAATGCATGCTGGTATGTTAATTGGCTCCTGACTAAATTGGCCATAGTATGTATGTGAATTAGGGTCCCTATATTGTAAGCTCCTTAAAGGGTAACTACACTTTCATGGAGAAAAAAATAGCAAGTAAAGAAAAAAAAATATAGCGTATACAATTGCAACACAAGTTATATTGTACTTGAATGTTATTAAAAATGACCTTTCCTTTTCAATCTGCAGCTCTGTAATTTTCTGAAAATGCAATGCAATATGTCTACCTGGAGGTGTTCTGTACACAGAATGTGTACAGAACGCCCCCTAGAAACATAATTTCCTGCTTGTGTAATTGGCTCACTGATTTTCCCAGAAGTCTGCAGTCAGATACAAGTCATATTTCAGGCACACCTGCAGCAAAAATTAAATTTTTGGTGAGGTACTCCCAATTGGAACATGTCTAAATTGATGCAGATCCAGCAGCTTTTCTCATTAGAGCCAGCTGCTGCAGCTGATGGCTAATCATAAAACCACTCCCATTAGATTCACTTACCACATGGATACAGACAAACACACAGGGATTTTTTCAGAATAACAAAAGATAGAAATCTGCAACAAAGTTTGTTAAAATCCCTGGAATGTACATTGATCACCCAGAGAAGAATGTTTTTTTTTTCTCAACAAAAGTGGAGTTACTCTTTAAGAACAGGGACTGATGTAAATGTACAATATATGTGTAAAGCGCTGCATAAATTGATGGTGCTATATAAGTACCAGTAATAGGTAGTTTGCTTTTAATATTTTACCTACATTTTATTTATGAAGATGATAGTCTATTTCATTCTAGAAAAACAGTGATGGAGCAGATGTAATTTTAGGAAGGTCTATACACACAGCCTAAAGCCAGGCCTTTGTAAATAACTTGCTGCATTTTACCAATGAATGGTAAACGACCTTGTGAAACATTTACTTAGAGCTAGCTTGTACTTTGCCCAGGCTAGGAACAGTAACAGGTTCGCTTGATAGCAGTCTCTTCAAGGAATCTATACTTAACTATGCCATGTCCCGGACTGCCTTGATGTACAACTGAAGCCCCCAAAAATTCTTCTGCACTATTTGATTTTCTTAGAGATTTGTACACTTCCCCATCACAATGTCAGAGAGCACAGACCTGGATTTTGCCTACTCAAGCCCTGTGCTGCAGACCTGGGGTGCAGGAAAAACAAGTATACATTTCTTGTGGTGTCTGCTATCATGAGAGCCTAGGCAGGAATTAAGAAATAATTGAAATGGTCTCCACACCATGCCCTGATGACAAATGATCTAGTATTGGTTTTTTTTTCCTAGCAAATAGGTAACACACACTAATAAGTATCTAATCTTATTCCTCACTGGTTCTGGCTGTGTTTACCAGTCCCCAGATGAAGCTCTTCTGGTTGGTTTCTTGCCATTTCCCCTTCACCCAGTGTCATAATACAGTGCAGGATCAGTGGCCACGTCATCATGCTGGAAGGAATGCCCATCCATATGCCAGTGCTGGAGAGAAGAGGACCAGACTGCTGGCTGTGTCTAAACCACAGGTTAAGGTATAAGTGTGTTACCTATGACCTAGAAAAATAGAGCACTAGATCCTTCTTCATAGGAGAAAAGAGACATTTCATTTCATTATTTCTTAACTCCCTTAATTTAGAGTTGGTGCTAAGAAAATGGGACTTCAGTGACCAGTCATGCAACTTATACCTTTCCAAGCTGCTTTACCAGTGTTCTGTTCCTATCCTGTTCCTGATCTATCAGAAGGTTTCCCTACAGGAATTAGTACTCCTGCAGCCTGACAGTTTCCATGAAAAATGATACTAGTGCAAAATATATAAATCATATTAAACTTTAGCTCCTTATCCACCCCCTATGTAATCTTTTGGGTGAATTGAAGTCACTATTCAAGATAAAATGAAATGATACATTAAAAATTTAAATTAAGATACAGTTTCATAATTGGCCTAAATTGATCATCAACATCAATATCTAGTGGGTAATTTATAGTAACAAATTACTGTAGTCACCGATTGCCTTTTGGACTTACCTATCTTGCCATACTGCTCTAACTGTACAGAAAAGAAAAAAATCCAGAAACCGTTCTTCAGCCTTAACCACTTCAGCCCCTGAAAGATTTACCCCATACCCGCAATACGGCACTGCGTTACTTTAACTGACAATTGCGTGGGCGTGCGATGCTGTACCCAAATAAAATTGATGTCCCACAAATAGAGCTTTCTTTTGGTGGTATTTGATCACCTCTGCCTTTTTATTTTTTGCACTATAAACAAAAAAAAAAACGACAATTTTGAAAAAAAAAAAAAAAACAATATTTTTTTACTTTTTGCCATAATACACATCCCAAAAAAACAAAACAAAAGCAAATTTCTTCATCAATTTAGGCCCATATGTATTGTTCTACATATTTTTGGTTAAAAAATCCCAATAAGCGTATATATTGATCAGTTTGCACAAAAGTTATACTACGAGATAGATTTATGGACTTTAAAAAAATTTTTTTCTCACTAGTAATGGTGGTGATCAGCGATTTTTAGCAGGACTGCAACATTGCGGCAGACAAATTTGACCCTAAGTGACACTTTTTGGGGATCAGTGACACCAATACAGTGATCGGTGCTAAAATAAATGCACTGATTACTGTATAAATGACACTGGCAGGAAAGGGGTTAACTACAGGGGCGGTCAAAGTGTTAAATGTGTTCCCTGTTGGTGCTTTCTTACTGTGGGGGGGGGGGGGGGGCTGACAGGAACAACACAGAGATCGCTGTTCCTAATAACTAGAAACAGCAGACCTCCATGTTGTCCCCTGTCAGAACGGGGATCTGCCTTGTTTACATAGGCAGATCCCCGTTCTGCCTTTTTGTTAAGCGATCGCGGGTGGATGGCGGACATCGGATCTGCCGGGCACGTGCATCGGCTCCTCCTCCGTGCAGAGGGCGTGCGCCTCCAGCAGTGCGCGTGTGCCCATACTATCTATTGCATGAAACGATGTACAGGTATGTTTCGCACAATGGAGCCGCCCTGCCGCAGTATATATGCAGTGAGCGGTCTTTAAGTGGTTAATTACATTTTCTATGAAAACATCACAGACAGTGTGGGGTAGCGCTTAAAGTTAACGTGTTTTACGCTACAGTTAGTGTTTACTCCTAACTGGATTCTGAATTTTTTCCTTTCCTTTGCATCTACAGACGAACTGTGCTAGCACCTTCACCCTGGGTTGCCAGTAGAAGGACAGTTAATTACTCACCTGGACCAGCTCTGTCTGTGTTTGCCCTAACTGTACCTTCGGTGTCAGTTTCTGCTATTTTAGAGGCTTACCTTACTTGAATTGTTTAAAAAGGTATTACAAAGTACTGTTGGTCAAGACTTTTTGCCAATATGTATACTGTATTTCATTGCACTTAGGGTGACAGTGGACAGATTAATGTCACTGCCGTGTGCCATTCTATGCTATAGCCATTTTGGATGCATATAACATTGAATGATATGACTCTGGAGAAACTGAGCAATTAAACATAAGGTTTAGCTGTGCTAGTGTCACTAGCATAGAGACAATATAATTACAAAAAAAAAACGATGAACTGTAACACAATTAGAATACATGTATTTTCTATATGATACCTTTAGGGCATAAATACAAACTTGTAAAAACAAGCACAATCCGCACTCAATTTCACAGTGAAAAACCAATAAAAAAATTCATAAAGTTCACAATGTTGATGAGTGATCAGCTGGGAAGTTGGGGTACACACTATCTCCGCCAGCTCCTTGTCAAGGATCTGGGAATCCCTCATAGACATGTATAATAGAGGAATAGAGTAGGGTCTAAGATTAGTATGAGTTAAAACCAACACTTTTTATGACAGGCTCACAAGCCCTCACTCACGCAACTGACAGGAGACAGGGAGAAGCAGGAGAGCTGCAATGTGTTTCTGAGACCCCACCTCCATTTTCAAGCTCTTGAAAAAAAAGGTGGGGCCTCGGAAACGCGTGGCATGACTGAGGGTTTAGAAATGCCGCTGACACTCCATCTTGCAGCGAGTCCCTGCCCGTTCCCTACAGCTGTCATCCAGTCAATCCAGACTCCTGAAGCTGTCCTTGCACGATTGCACCAGCCACATGAGCAGTACACAGGATAAGATGTTTATATGTAAGTGAGTCTGTAATAAAAAGTGTTGGTCTCAACTCATACTAATTTGGTGACCGGCTCTATTCCTTTACATACCTTTAGAGCATAATACTGTCATGTAAACCTGTCTTTATTCAATAGAAAGGGATAATGTATTAAACCAGAAATAATACTAACTTGTAAATTTTATGTGAAGGCCATGGAAAAGGCTCAACTGCTACAAAATGATTAAACCCCAAATTTAACACGTTTGTGATGAGGTGGAATATACAAATAACATATATAACAATGATTATTACAGAGAGTTATGTTTGGCAAACATTACATTACCTCTCGTCGCTTCACACATAAAAAAATCCACTTACCAGTACTGTGGTGTTCTTCATCTTTTTAGCAGTCGGTGTGTCAATATTTGTGGATATTATATTTCTCAATATTTCTCCCCCGCTGATGTCATTGTATGTTTAAAAGCCTTCGAATAACATAGCCAATGCAATTTTATGACTTGAGTAATACATTCGTAGACATTTCGCAAGCCAACTTTTTTTTATAAAGTATATTTTTTTATTTTGTCCTACTCTATTTAAAATACTCAGGAACAAAATGTAGACTGACAGAACATCTCCTAAGCACCTGGAAAAAATATGTTGATAAAATACCTGCATCCTCACTACCTACTTGCTGATAGGGTGCTTTGGTGAAAAATTTGGGCAAAACTTGGCTTCACTGAATTGGTAAATCTAGATACTGATACAGTTCTTGTGACAAATCATATAGCACGGATCTGCTGAACAAAATGTATCAATAGCATCAGTATATATAAAGTCATTAAAATAAGTACGGGGTCTAAATTGCTAATGCCGCAATTTTTTTGATCCTTCTACTATATTCTTGTATTATTCTGAAGTTAAACAGAACACTTGTGAAGTTTTTCTCTATCACCTGATAAAATATTGCACCCTGCATCTACTAGGTATGAAAATACTGCTTAAACCTTTAAAACCAGGAATGCACGATAGCAGGAATAAGCAACTCAGCAACTGGGCTGAGTTGCTTGTTCCTGCTATCCCGCATTGCTTTACATGTCTGGCTGTCCTGTGGCGGCCGCCTTTCTTACATTGTGCTATGCTGGTTTTAACTTGGATACTTGTAAGTGCGATACTTTTTTAATAAATGCAATCCCTAATGCCGCCTACACACACGCGGACTTCTTGTCGGACTGAACTCCGAAGGACTTTTCAACGGAGTTCCGACGAAATTGACTTGCCTACATACGATCCCACCAAAGTCCGATCGTTTCGAACGTGATGACGTACGACCGGACTAGAAAAGGAAGTTCAATAGCCAGTAGCCAATAGCTGCCCTTGCGTCGTTTTCGGTCCCTCGGACTAGCATACAGACAAACTTTTTTCGATAGGAATAGAGTGCGTCGAAAATATTTGAAACATGTTCTATCTCTAAGGTCCGTCAGATTTTTTGACAGAAAAGGTTCGATGAAGCCCACACACGATCGGAATGTCCGACGGATTCGTTCCGTCTGACCTTTTCTGCTGGAAAGTCCAGTCGTGTGTACGCGACATAAGAGGTTTTACACTATCTAGCATTTATGTTTTTGTTTGGATCTGTCTACATGGTTGCTGTGTGGTTACTTTGGATACTTTGGAAATTTTCCTGACGTGGTTCCTTCACACATCCCCTGTTGGTGATCTCTACTGGGATTATTACATCAAGCCTGTTTGACCCCTCATAATAAAGGGTCCAGGCTCTCTGGTAAGAGGCCAATTTATCGTGGTGGTGGCATACTCACCTGGTGGAGGGATTTGGATCCATTCTTATTTACAGTTGAATCACAAAGTTTGATATTTTGATTATTATGGTCCATCCAAGAGACTGACATCTTTGGACTGTTTATAATATAATATTTTTTATCATTGTTTTTTTTTATCTATCACTTATTTTCAGCGCAACACTTTTTTTGTCCCTTTGCTATGTTGTGAAAATATCTCACATTTGTGGTGCTGCTTTTTGTTTCACGCTAATTTTTTAAACTATTTCTTCACATGCACAGTATTATTTTTCGTGTACTGATTTGTAAGGCCCACGCACACTACTGCTTTGTGGTAGATCACAGAAAGTCACGTTATATATGCAACTTATCCAGTAAAATATGAGTTGCATGGCAGCCTATTTAAAATAATTGGGCTTTCTTAACACACCACGTGATAAGGCACACAAGAAAATTCTGAATGGGCCCTAAGTACGATAAGCTTTTCTTGCTATGCCACATAGTATCTTCTGATTTTAAAGGTGAATGTGTAAATGGAAACTATATTGACTGGACTCATAACTTTTGGCATTTTTAACAAAGCATTAAGAATGCAAAGTTGTTTCTAGATAACTTCCAATCAAGTTATCTTTCGTAGTATTTTATTGCTCTAACTTGTTGATTAAACTACCTTATTTTGCAAGTTAGTGCTTCTGATGAGATAACTATGGCACCAATGGCCATTGAATTGTCAGCTTTTGGCTGAACAAATCATTAAATTCCAAAGCTTAGATAAGTGCAGGTTAGCTGGTGCTTGTACAAATCCACTGATAATGTCATTCCAGAATAAAAAAAAAAAAACTAGATAAATGAAGTCTGTAGTCCATTCATACACAGGTCATGTTGCCTCATTCAAGATGAAGTAGGTCTAGGGATTTGGTAGCGATTATGTAAAGATCTTATTCTGATCATTTGCAGCTGGCCTAATGCTGGATATATACATTATAGAACAAATTTTCACTGTTCCAACTGTTTAAAGCAGTTGTAACGTTTACATTTTTTTGTAAAATAACAAACATGTTATACTTACCTGCTCTGTGCAGTGGTATTGCACAGAATATCCCTGAATCTCCTCTTTTAGTGTCCCTTGCTAGCACTGTAGGCTCCTCCTGTTGGTGCACCATCATAGGAAGCCGCTATCCTGCAAGTTCCCTCCCGAGCTGGCCTGTGTGCATCCCCGCCCCACCCCCTGCTCTCGCCTTACGGGATTTGACTGATAGCAGCAGCAACCAATGTCCAAGCTTGTGAGAATGGGGAGAAGGAAGAGAATAGATGCAGCTGGGCACAGAGCTGGATTGATACAGGATTCACAGAAAGTAGTAGAACATTTTTTACCTTAATGCAAGAAATGCATTAAGGTAAAAAAAACATTTTACCATTACAACTGCTTTAACTTACTGTAGTTAAATACAATCATTAAATTCTCCTATAAGCTTTAATGTGTTATCATTTTAAAAGTTCTTATCAATAATTCTACATCAGCATCTTTTATTAAAATAATACCTGGTAATCTTGCCAGTAAGGGCATTGTGCAGGCACTTCCCATTATAGAGTCGCCTTGTCGCTTTGTCACATGCACCGCTGGTGGAGACTACACACCAACACACATTGTATGGGCTTAGTTCACTATTTTCAGTATACCAGTCCAGAGCAATGATGTTCAACTATTGCCTGGACCAAGTGCATGTAGACAGGAAGTAGCTGAAAGAAGCTGTAGGACATCATTAAAACCGAGACAGAGCTTGAAACAGATGAAACAAGGTGAAAACAGTACTTTATTATTAAGAAAAAAAAGGGGTTGAGGGTTATTTGTTTATGATACACATCCCGTGTGAATGTAGCCTTATGCCCTGTACACACGATCAGACATTGATCGGACATTCCGACAACAAAATCCATCAGATTTTTTCAGACAGATTTTGGGCCAAACTTGTCTTGCATACACACGGTCGTACAAAGTTGTCGGAAAATCCGATCGTTCTGAACGCGGTGACGTAAAACACGTACGTCGAGACTATAAACGGGGCAATAGCCAGTAGCTTTCGTCTCTTAATTTATTCTGAGCATGCATGGTACTTTGTGCGTCGGATTTGTGTACACACGATCGGAATTTAAACAATCGGATTTTGTTGTCGGAAAATTTTATATCCTGCTCTCAAACTGTGTGTGTCGGAAATTCCGACGGAAAAAGTCAGATGGAGCCCACACACGATCGGAATTTCCGACAACACAATCCGATCGCACTTTTTCTATCGGAAAATCCGACCGTGTGTACAGGGCATTAGAGTTTTATTCAGGTTCAGGATTTGTATAAACATGATCTCAGGTTACCCCTATACCTAGCTCTCCCCCTTCTAGAGCATGTCCCAACATTAATTTTCTCTCTCTCTCTAAAATTTGGGCTGAGACAACTGATCAGCAGGGTGCTTTTGGTCAGTTCCTACTGCCCCAGGACTACATGTCACAAAATCTCCTTCCATACACACAGTCTGTGGGCTGGCTTTATGGGATCAAGGCAGCAGCATTGTTGGAGAGGGACAGATAGGACTGGACATAGGCAAATTTCTGCAGGCCAGCAGGGGAGAACTTAGGCAGGGCTGACACACTATTCAAGATTTCATTGCATCAGTTGCAGTGTTGTCAGTCTACAACACAAAGGAGCTCACCGAGTTTCTGGCAGGATCACTCAGTATTTTTTATTTAAAATAATCAGGCTTTATTCATATGGCTTAAAGCTTTTTGCCATAAAAAATGTCTGTAGCTGTAAGTGGATTATGTCATGGTATATTTATTTAACTTACTCCTTACTTAATTCATGTGGGGGCGGGTAAATATCTGGCGGCCACCTTATTCTAAAGGGAGCTTCCAGATTCTGATAAGTCCCCAACTATACCCATTTTCCCTCTCGGCTGCAGACCCCCACATCCACGAAATGAGGGATGTGGAGATGAAACCCTTGGGCCAATCAACATGAGAATATAGTACCTTGCTAGGGGATATTCTCCCCATGTTGAGCGAAAATGGTCTGCTATGGATCTGGAAGGCGGGGGGGGGGGGGAGCATATGCTTGCTGCTCTTCCCTTTCACTGATTGCATGGCTGAAAAAGGGTCTGGTAAGGATTTCAGACGGATTCTATGTTCTTTTTGTTTCCTTGGGTCCCCTTATAAATTCATACCAGACCTTATCAAGAATAAGGATCTAGTATGAAATTTGGGAGGGGGGACTCACGTTGTTGTATTTTTTCTTGTTATAGGTTTGCAAATTTCAGGCTGGGTTCACAAGTCCTCCCGCAAACAGAACCCTCTGGGTGTGTGCTCCATACACACCTGGAGTCCCATGATTGTGGATCTTCTGCATGTTGTATTGCCATGTTTCCATGTTTGTAACTTGTATCCTGTACCTTATGCCTCATCTATTGTACCCCTAATGTACCCGAATCCTTACCCCAATCAACACCTAAACTTTTGCAATCATACCTACATCTACTACACTCTTTATTATACTCTATTACTCATGAGTAGGTGTCCCCTTTAAAGTCCCGTAAGAGGATCAAATTTCCATTTCTCCCTGAATGTTGGGATGTGGGTCCACCTCACTCAATAGACCAACATCGCACCACCATCCCATATTGGCAAACAGAACCCAGGCCAGTTTGCTCATCTCTAGCGACAAGCAGATCCTACCATAGTAACCTTTTTTTTAATTGTAAATAGAATAGGGAAGAGTTAAAACCCCTAACAGTTTATTTTTTCGGTCTGTTTCCTGCTGGGGAGATTTTCATTCTAGTCCTGTGCTTGAGACACAACAAACAGTAAGAAGAAATCTCACCAAAGTGAGGGGAATTCGCCACATAGTTGTCACCAGATCATCTGTACCTGTTAGACCTACCATCACCTCTTGCTTTGAATATGGACAAGATTAATTTTAGATTTCCCTTCCCTTTCTTCGCCAATGACAAAGTTTATCGGGACAAATAGAATCTTCTGAGCAGGGACACAACAAAAAAACTTCACAATGTCTAGCCCATACTTACTATCTTTACATACACTTTAAACTGCAAGGTTCCTTTTGCTTACAAAATTGTAAAGTGTACATTCACGTCTTCAGGTTTTTTTTTTTTTTTATACTCTTTTTTTTTTTTATCTATTTATATTTATTTTACAGCATTAATAATCATCTCTAGATGTCAGAGAATGAAAAAATGTGCTGATCCTTTCACTTGTTATATATTTAGAAAGACCCTGAGCCTGATTTACTATCATGTGTGAGGTCAGGTGAAGTAAACTTGGGTTTGATTTCTCAAAATGTGAGATGAGGCGAAGAGAGGTAAAGTCTATCTGGGTCTAAAGTTTACTAAAGTGCACAGTGACATTGACATGAAACATCCAAGTGAAGAAGATCAATTTTTTTTTTTTAATCCCTGAACACAATTTCAATATACAGGACTCTGCAGGAGATTGGATGTTTTAAGTAAACAAAGGATCACCTTACTGAAGTTTGTCTTAGGCCTCATGTACACTGCTGCTGGTAAACGGATGTTTAGGAGCAATTGGGCATTTTTTCAACTGCTCCTGAACCCTCCTCTATGTTATCTTATCAGTACATGTACACTGGTTTATTTATAGTCCTTTCTAGGCAGTTGTGTTTAGAGGCTTTTTTTGGAACCCAAAAAAATGCATTTAGAGGCATTTCAAATGCTAAACGGGGCAACTTGTTTACAGGTGTTTTTCATTTTTGGCTATTTTGAAAAAAAAATTAATTTTTTTTTCTCAAACACTTCTGGACGCAAACGCGGCTAAACGCGACATGTAAACGCGGCTAAACGGACGTTTTTAGACGCCGGTTTCTAGCTGTCAAGTTAAATCTTTCAGGCGAGGTTGAACAACGTCCCGTGTACATGAAGCCTTAGGGCTTATTTAGTTGGGTGTCTGCTGCCGTTTGCATGTAATTGCTCATACCAGCGGTTACATTCAAATAGGGTTTCTGACTGGCCTTGGACATAGGTTGCATCCAGGGGGAGCGGTTCTGGCCTTACCCAAACTCAATATAGCTAACTGTGCAGTTTGTATACAGCTATAGCGCAGAGTGCTGCTGCATCCAAGTGCAGAGATTAGCCACAACTGAACGCTTTATACTAGTCTTCTTAAGCCACCTGTCTGATTGAGCACTTAGTAATCAAGTTCCAGGTTGACTTCACCTTACCTTACATCACCTTACCTTACTTTACACTGCAGTAAATTTTGTCCTCTATCTCTGACATGCATCATTGTCATTTATCTGGAAATCTTATGTGTGACTAAAGGCTGCTCAAAATATTCTGTGAAGCTGTTTGCAGACAGAAATTTTGGCTTTCCTGTCAGACAAATTATCTGTGTGCTCAGTAAATAATTTATAGAGGTTAAATTTTAATTCAAAATGACTGACAGAAAATCCCTTGTAATAATATGTACCATGCAGTCAAGAGGCCCCAGTAATTTTAAAAACACTGTGCAGCTTTCAAAAATGGTACTTATTTTAAATACCATACCTGTAGGCCACAACAACAAAAAAAAGGAGGGTGCAAAGATCTTCTTCATGTTTGTGAGTATGTTTTTGGTGTTTTTAATACATTTAAATTGGTGTTAAAGGTAATACACTAGGCGTTTGCACCCTTTTCATTGTAGTGATTTGGAGTTTCCCTGCTTAAGGAGAGTAGCATCGCTAGAAAATATATTAAACACCGGAGAGAGCGCTGAAGTTTCATTCATTTTGGAGAATACCTGTAGGCCAACCTAAGCATCTTGCCTAGGATCTGGGATGCACTTTACGTTGGGTGCATCTCCAGCACCACAGGAACAAGCGCTCTTTCAAAACCAGCTCAAGCATGGTGTTCTCTTTCTCCTATGGTTGCAGTATCCCAGAACCTGGGCAGGTTGGGGCAGATCTCTTAAAATGCAAGTTTGTTTGTCAGGATGTGGAGAAGCTGACAGGTTGGCCTACAGGTATGACATTTCAACTAAGCACCGACTTTGAAAGCTGCAAAGTGTTTTTAAAAAAAATAATTGCATAGTAAATGTCGTCACAAACAGTAACTTAGCCTTTGAGTGTTTTTTATGCCATGCCTTGGTATAAATGTGCTATGTCTGAATTAACATGTGGATTTAGAGCATGTTATGCATTTTCATATGGACAGAGTGATTATAATTTAATAGAATTGTAATACATTTTATTAGAGATACTGTAGCAGAGTGACCATATATTTACCATGCTAAGGTGCAGGTGTGGGCCCCTTTAACTCCTCTTAACAACTCCCTGGGTTCTTGAACATGCCCAGATAACCTCTGCAGCTTCCACACCTGATGAGGCAGAGATAGCTGGGCAAACGATCTGCAGTCAGATGAGTGGCCTTCCACTGTCAGAACTGGCATGTGGGCAGCTAGACAGAAGCCTAATACCGAGCAGGTTTTCAAAATGACCCAGCTGCAATGGGAAATCCATGTTATCAGAACTACACTGGACTTCACTGTGAAGGAAGCTGTTTATGAAGATCAAAAGTAGTGCGTAGGAAGGGGGTTAACTTTAGGTTTTCTTTACAGGAAGTGACCTGTTTATCCTGCTCTCCTTGCAGAACCTTGCATGAGTGCTGCCTGCAGTGGGGAGCTACAGTTCATTGAGGGAATCATGAATGCCAACATGTTCTGTGACATACTGAAGCAGAGCATGATCCCCTCCCTTCGGAGACTGGGCCGCACGGCAGTATTCCAACATTACCGACCACATATTCCAACATTAACGACCCCAAACACACCTCCGAGATGACCACTGCCTTGCTAAATAAGCTGAGGGTAAAGGTGATGGACTGGCCAAGCATGTCTCCAGACCTAAACCCTATTGAGCATCTGTGGGGCATCCTCAAACAGAAGGTGGAGGAGCGCAAGGTCTCTAACATCCACCAGCTCCGTGATGTTGTCATGGAGGAGTGGAAGAGGACTCCAGTGGCAACCTGTAAAGCTCTGGTGAACTCCATGCCCAAGAAGGTTAAGGCAGTGCTGGAAAATAATGGTGGCCAAGCAAAATATTGACACTTTGGGCCCAATGTGGACATTTTTACTTAGGGGTGTACTCACTTTTGTTGCCAGCGGTTTAGACATTAATGGCTGTGTGTTGAGTTATTTTGAGGGGACGGCAAATTTACACTACTTTACATTGTAGCAAAGTGTAATTTCCTCAGTGTTGTCACATGAAAAGATATAATAAAATATTTACAAAAAAGTGAGGGGTGTGCTCACTTTTGTGATATACTGTATATATATAAAAAAAATATATATATATATATATATATATATATATATATTTTTTTTAACTATATATACACTTTAAATGTTCATGCAGAAAGTACTGTGAAATAAATATATTGACCTAAATAATACCCGGGTGGTGGCTATAGATTCCCTCTATTTATTCCATATACATGTTAACTTGTCTATTCCTATAGTTAGCTAGTCTATTAAAACTCTGATAATGTTACTGTTGATAGTACAATGATATAAGGTTAGCTATGAAAATAACCACACTGCTTAATAAAACAATGTCTTATTTAGAAAATAGAAATGCTAACATAAAAACACCAAAGGAAAATATTACAGAGAATATAAAATACAAAATAATCAATTATACATTACGTAAAGTTGTCCTCTAGATATTGTCTCGTTAGCTGGGCTCAAAATGGCAAGAGATGGCCATGAGGCATGAGAGCCATCAGGCAGGAGAGCCAAGAGAGCGGAAAAGGCCCAATTTCCCTTCTGTGTGCACTTTTAAACTCCAATCATACACCGTTCAGATCCAACCCCATTTGCAGCCCATCTAGGTTTCTTATGAATCAAAGTAGTTACGAGGCAGTCCTTCTCAATATATTATATTTCTGTCCGTCCTACTGTATTATCCTCTAGGGGCAGCATTCGTCCATGTATCATCGCTATGTGACCTGGGTCATCTTCAGTGATTGGTGGCCCTTTGATCTTATGTAGCCCACCTTCATCAATCATCTTGGCAGCCGCTTTTCTCCTTGAAGCTTGCTTGCAGAGTGTTAATCAAGGATTTCAATCTTATCACACCAGTTGGTCAGGAGCCAAGCTTTTGTTCCCATACCCCCTGCCCGGGGCATGAATCGCCACCCTGCTGGGTCAACTTTCAACTTATTAAACCATGTTGCCTTCCAACATACTGGCAGACAGGAGATTGTTTTTTATTTCTCCAGAGTAACAGTATAAAGTTCTTTCAGACAGGGCTGCACAATCCTGCAGGTGCACATACTGAGAAAAATCATTTAACATCTGTTGGTATTTATGTGAATATAAGACTGACAAATTAGGAGCTGAACAAATCCAACAAGGCTGGCATCTGTTAGTCATCGGTGCCTGAACTGATCGTTCATTAAAAACCTTTGCCAAATAGTTGATTAAGTGATTCAATATCATTTGTTTCATCTAACTTTTCTCTAATGTCTAGGGTACCCTTACAGTTGTTTTGTACGCTGACTTCGATGAATGATAAGGCATATACTTCCTTTATCTTGGCTTAGATTACCCATGCTGTGCGGGAACATTTAACATAACACTAATCTAATGACAGTTATGAAGGTCACATTCATCTATGCCTTCCAGATGTCCCAGTGTAGCTTTCCAAAATGGACTTCACTGAAAGATCAGGACTAAAATTGGAAGTATATAGAAGGGATGTGTATTCTACAACCCTATAAAAATAAGTGCCTCAGGCAAATCAGGACAGCATAAACTAACATTTGTCATATAGTCTTAACAATCTGTAAAATCTGTAAAATTTGGTAAATTATCTCTAATTGTTGGAAGGCAGTTTTACAGCCACTTGTGACTAAAGAAATTAGCATTGCTAATGAAAGTACACACAACCAATTGAAGCATCCTCCGTTAATCCATATTTATAATTCTATCACTTTTACTCTAATATTTGAAAACTTGACAAAGAGGGTAAGTTTATAGCCGCTGAAATGTGTTAAAATGTTACCTTTGGGTGGCTATAATAAAATAAATTCTCTTGGGCTCCTATACTTTTTGTGTGGACATTTGCTTTCTCCTTCATCTTCCTGCATTCACCCAAGGCACCCTTGAGGCCTGTCTATCCAAAGTATGGACCATGTGGCCTATTTTTAGGCTGAGAAACAACACTAACTTTGGATCCAGCGACCCCAAACCACACTTAATTAAGACCACTTTAAATTTGAATCTAGTTTATTCATGCCCTAAACATTCTTTGCGACTTTTAATAACTTTTTATAATTTATAGGTTATATTAACCAATGCAAGTGCATTAGGAAACACACTATATACTGTAAAAATGCTTACAACTATGTACATTCTGTCTTTTCTGTAGACATCTATGTTTAAAAAAATAAAAAAAGTTTACACTTAACCCCTTGCCGACGACTATACACATATATGCAGCCTCACTGAAGTGAGTCTTCTTCTGTAAGACCCCTTTCATACTTGTGCGACTTGTCCTGCGACTCGGGACTGCAAAGTCGCAGGACAAGCGTACCCATGATTTACAATGGGTACTGTTTTATCTGTGTGACTTCAAGTCGCAGCGACTTCAAAATAGTCCCTGCACTACTTTGGTCTGACTTTGATGCGACTTGAGGTCCATAGCCCTCAAGATTACACAGGCATGGCTTCAAGTCGCATCAAATTCACGCAGAAAATCTGCACACCTTTCAGGACAAATGTGAAAAGGGCCCAAGGCCACATATATGCGTGTTTGTGCTGGGAGCGCACTGCATAGCACGCTCCCAGCACAGAGACCAGGCTCCCACAAAGAGCCTGAGGTCTCTTACTAACAGTCAGGTACTGGGAATCCCGGTTCCCGATAATCTGATCACTCTGGCAGCCTCAGATTGCCTATCTCAGTAATCAATCACTGTGCAGCCTGCCCCTGTATTTTTTTCTCCTCTGAATGCAGAGAGAGATACAGTGTAACTGTCTCTACTTGCCAGGGTAGACATTTTAAACAAACAAGTGTGTGTAAAAAAAACAATAAAAAAAAAAATAAAGAAATAATAGCTACTGTATATCAAGGTTTAATCTAGGTCAGGGTTAGTGTTAGGGTCAAGGTAAGGGTCAAAAGTCAAGATCAGGGTCAAAGGTCAGGGTCAGTATATTTTAGGTAGGATTAAAAAAAAAATCTTTAAATTAGCGTCAGTTAGTGTCAGTGTCAGTATGTTTTAGGTGGGATTAAAAAAAAAAGGAAAATGCGCACTATTGTTTGTAGGCCTTATTACATGTACAAACAACAAATAACATACACATAAGTGGTATTGCTGCAATTGTCAGGAGCAGAATTTATTTTGGTTTGATCTTTGGTGGTAGGTTATGGTAATAACAAGAAAAATACAGCTACAGTATATTTAAAAAAAATGTTTTTTTAACTAAAATAATAAACATATCAAAATTATCTGCTCTATGCAATGGTTTTACACGTAGCAGCCCCGATCCTTCTCTTCTGGGTTCCCCTGCTGATGCTCCTGGCTCCTACCCCCCACTGTGAGTAGCCTCCAATCCTTTTCTTCTGAGGTCTCCTGCCGATGCTCCTGGCTCCTCCCCACCACCGAGTGCTGCTTGCTATAGGGGCACGCATGCATGATCGCCAATGGCTCCCACTGCTGTCTCTGAGCCAGTGAGGAAAGAGAGCTGGATCGAGAGCAGGCTCAAGTAAGTATAAGGAGGGGTCTGGGGGGTAAAGCTGCTTGCATAAGGTTTTTTACCTTAATGCATAGAATGCATTAATGTATAAAAAACCTTCTGCCTTTAGAACCACTTTAAAGTGTATCTATGGTCAAAATGTAAAATCATTTGCTCATTCCCACATTATATTTCAATTAAAGGTTCATTTATTTTTATTAGTCTGCCGGTGCACAGCACCAGTCCATAGACGGACATAACCATTTTTGTAACACCTTGCCATGTGTTGTGGGGTACTGTAACACAGGTGCATTGCCCGCTATATTAATTGTACCACAAAAAAATGCCTTTGCCTTTTAATATGCATTACTGCAATGCATAGGTCCAAATGGGCCCTGAATGTATATTTCAATTAAAGGTTCATTTATTTTTATTAGTCTGCCGGTGCACAGCACCAGTCCATAGATGGACATAACCATTTTTGTAACACCTTGCCATGTGTTGTGGGGTACTGTAACACAGGCGCATTGCCCGCTATATTAATTGTACCACAAAAAAATGCCTTTGCCTTTTAATATGCATTACTGCAATGCATAGGTCCAAATGGGCCCTGAATGTCCCCCTCCCCACCAGCACATATTTACCTTACTTTTCTTAGCTCCTCCACTGCTTCATTCAGCCACTGGGCGCTAAAGAAAAAACCTGGTACTTCCAGGTATGCAGGATATCCTATTCCTCTCATGTTCTTGGTGAATGGCCCGGCGCTGTCACGTAGGGACAGGGGTTAGTCCTTTTCCCTATGCTATGTTGGACTAAAACAACTTGGAGCCCACACAGGGCCTCCAAAAAATATACATGGAATGATTTTAATGAGATGAACATAAAAAATGTCACTTGCTAACTCTTAAATTCTGTGAGCACTGAGTAACTAAATAAGTCCAACAACTGGAGTAAAAAAAATATGAAACGGAAAACTCTAAGGTAAACATAAATAATTTATTACTTAGAAAAGTTCCAGTGTCAACATGCCTAATATAAAATCTTGACTATACAACATAGGAACAAGTTGGGTAGGTGACAGATATGCATGCCAAGCATGTCACTGAGTCAGCCCCTGACACTTGCTTGTGTATGCATTGCAAAGTTCTTCAGTATACAGTGACATGATTTAATTATAGATTGCTCACACTTATGTGACTAGTCTACTACAGTAAATATTCTGTCACAAGTTGTCCACTTTTAAGCTGTTAGAACAGTTTGTCTACTCTCATTATTATTTTTTGATTATTCCGAATCTTTGTGAAAAATGTACAAACACAAAATGTTACAAATATTGAACATTGCAAACATTGAGGCTGGCTTATACTAATTTTTATTAAATTGCTTTGGGCAGGTGTGCTGATTTATCCTATCAAAAGTCATGTGACATGTGTTAATATAAAATGTGTTAGAAAATGAACATTATGAGGTGTAATAACCAGATTGGCAACTTATTCCATATTTTATGCAGTTATAAAAATATACATAGTCTTTGGAAATCAGTTTCTGGATTTGGATTTCCTAATTTTGTTGTTTAGCTTTTACAGCCATTGATTTAATTTGTTTCCCAGGGTTGAAAAGTGGACTTTACCCATTTACAATTGCAGCTACCACTTAACAAGACAGTAGTAGAAGAAAGAAGTTATAATTGACAGTAGGGGAAATAAAGCAGCCTTTCTCAACCTGGGTTCTTCATATGTGCCATTGAACTACAGTACCCCTGATATCAGCATAACACATATATATATAAGTCCACATCAAGGACGTGCGCTTCTTTCTTTAGCGCTGCACAATTTCTCAGAGTAATGACTTGGAGCCAGTAAGACCATTTCCCAATCATGTGATCACTGTGGTAGCCAAAGTGATCACTAATTTTAGAACCCAAACTCTAGTGTTTCTCCTCTTTGAGGAGAAAAGGATACTATTGTATATTTTCCTCCCAGCTAGAGGTGAAGCCTGTGTAAACATAAAAAAAGTCTGATGAAAAAAAGATAAAATAGTAAATAGTTAGATCAGGGCCTGATCTAGGCTAGTGTCAGCGTGAGTGTTGATGTCAGTGTGTTTAGGTAGGATTAAAAAAAAGCAGAATGCACACTATAGTTTCTTGGCCCTACCATGGGTACAAACAGTAAATGAAGCAAGCATATGTGATATCTTCATCCACGTTACCAGTAGGAATATGTATTTTGAGGTCATGATAATGGCATACAAATATACAGCAATGCATCTGCGAATCAGATGCATTGCGTTCTGAACAAGGATTTTCTCTTTCTCCTCACTACACCTCCCCCTCTCCCCCCCCCCCCTCCCTCCCCCTCTCCCTGCTCTCTAATCCTGAGCAAAAACGCAATGAATCTGTTGAACAGGAGATTGTTATCTCCCCAGTGAAACCTGAGCTTCAATTCGCACCGCACAAGTGTGAAACCAGGCTTAATCAATAACTATGCATTAAAATTCTGTCCCAATTGATATTAAAACAGTTTGGCCTGAGAAGATAAATATGTGAGGAAGTAAATGATAAAGGTGGAATCATTATATATAACAGCTGTGGAGAATTGCAGGTTACGGACCCATCCCAGGACAACTGATGACCGACCATCGCAGATGAGATCCAGTGCAGCTGCTCACCATACATTTACCCAGGCCTGTCTGACCCCCTGTAATTAAGGGGTCCACCTTTTCCGGACTGTACACAGAACTGTTTACTTTTACAGCTTATTTGACACATATCTAATATTTGAATATACTTTTTATGTTTCTCCTTTTTGTACAGTACATACAGCGGGACCAAGGCTTAACAACGACAAGGTGTATAGATATAATTATGCCACAGAAGTATTAATTGATAGGCCACGAGGGTCACTGCAGGACAGTGTGGGATACAAGATTTCCTCAGAAGTAGAAGTCAGCCTAATTTGGAGAAACCCATCCAACAAAGATGACCAGCTCATCAGAATTGGGGTATGTTTATCATGGTTGAACGTGTTGTGCAATGGTGCATTGTATGAAAAAAAATTCTCTTTTTTATCCATTTAAAATATTTTACAGATCAGTATTTAGATTGAAAGTGATATGTTTTTTTGCATAACTTCTACATTATCTATGTATCTTATGTATGATCTATCTTATGAATCATATATCTTTTGTTTGTTTCGTATGTATTATATATGGGAGAAGACAATTAACATAATGGCCAAAGGGTTTTAATATGTTTTCCAGTGCTATTTGCTATTATTCAAATAAATATTGAAAGCAAGTGCTTCTCTTTAAAAAGGAGGATCCTGCTGGTTGTACTCTACCAATAGATATTATTTGTTTGCAGATGAAAAATATTAAAGTTGAAAATATCAACGAACGCCCACAAGATCAGAACATTTTTACTGGAACAAATGCTGCAAAACTTCTAGGAGAAGATAATATTTCTATTCTTCAAAGGCCAGTTCTTGTACAATGGAGTCATGGAAAGGTAAGGTGAAATGAATTATAGATCAGTGTTGTTTCTCTATGTGTTGATGACCAGTGGTTACTTGAAGTTTGTCTATAGTATAATTTTTTTTTAACAATAATGTTTTTATTAAGATTTTCTCAATGATATAAAAACAGATTCAAGGTACATTACAGCCAGGAAATGAAGAATATTCCTTACAAAAAATGGTTACATGACAAATCTCCTCATTCAGTAGTTACATCATGCAAGGTAGATAAAGTAACCAAGTGCGCTAACGCTATACAGTAGAGTAATCCACACAATTGACATTGAGAAAATAGGAAGACCATTATAGGGAGAATATAGATGTATGACTGATAGACTTTACCCAGTATAATGTAGGTAGACCCACCATTGAAAACAAAAGCACTCGGTTCACACCTAAACTGGCAACGCTATCTGTCCCTGTTCTCCATTTCAGGGATGAATCAGGGCAGAATCTTTGCCTGAATTCGGCTCTGAAAGGGAGGCAAAGACGCGCAGGAGTGCTAAAGGAGGGGTGTGTACTTCATGCAGCCTGTGCAGTTGTAATTTTCTTTCTTTCTTTCTTTCTTTCTTTCTTTCTTTCTTTCTTTCTTTCTTTCTTTCTTTCTTTCTTTCTTTCTTTCTTTCTTTCTTTCTTTCTTTCTTTCGCAAAGCCATCCACGTTTGAATTTGTAAATCAAATCTGAAACTGATTAGAAGCTGTGGAAAACCTCCTGTGTTGATGTCAGGATTTCAGTATGTAAAAGACAGTACAGTCTGTTGTGGGTATTCTAGCAATACAAGCAGGCATGGTCTAGGTCAGGATCACCAGATTACTGTCAGTGGGAACTAGGCTGGGCTGGTACATTACAGAAATGCCTGTGTGAAAAGAATGAAGTACTATTGACAGGCTGCACTCCATTTATGCATTTCAAGGTTTCATTTTCATCTTTAGCTGGCGTATAACTTAAATAGTATATTTTATGTTGCGTGAACATTGATTTTCCACGCTCACAGATGAACTTTAAAATAATGTTTCATTATCAATGTGCAATAAAACAACCTTGATTTTATCACTAAGTGTCAATAAAACTAATGAATCTGTGTATAAAGGTCACTCACAACCAATAGAATAAAGACACATTCGGATCTATGGAAAGCTTATCTGGCTGCTGTAGTAATGTGCCACATACACTGACACTAGTATGCTTGTGCAATACAGCTAGTATTTTCTGTTTTAAAGACCCCATGCAAACAAAGCTTAAAAAACTGTGCTTGTAAAAGCACCTGTTAGCCTATGTGGCGATGTGCACATTGGCATTGACAGGCAAGCATTTATTTGAAGAGGAATGTTTACAAGCAGAAAATAAAATTCACCAAAGACACTTTCTGAGAGGAGCTTTTGAGCTGCAAAAACACAAGCGTGTGTTTAAATGCATCTAAACGCACATAAATACTTATGTATGCATGTAAATACATCTAAATGCACATAAATACTTATTTATGCATGTAAATGTATTCCAATAGCCAGAATAAGTTAAAGTGGTTCTAAAGGCTCAAGGTTTTTTTTTTACCTTCATGCATTTTATACATAAAAGTAAAAAACCTTCTGTGTGTAGCAGCCCTCCCAGACTAACGCGATCCAGCGATGTGCATGAGAGTCTCGGCTGTCCGGGGACTCTCCCCCCATTGGCTCTCTCTGCTGTCAATCAGAGAGAGTGAGCCAATAAAAAGACAGAGGAGGTGGGGCCAAGCCATGGCTCCATGTCTGAATAGAGGTCCTAAGAATCCAGGAAATCCTGGAAGACCCAGTTAGGATTGTGTGAGTACAGGATATCCCAAGAATCCTGGAAATCCTGTAAAACCCAGTAGGGATCCTGTGAACAGTAAATGTCCTAAGAATCCTGGAAATCCCAAAAGACTCAGCAGGAATCCTGTGATTAGTGTCACAGCTAGTTCTTAGATGTGGCGACTGCTCAATTTAAAATTAGCCTGTGATTTGCCAATGCCAGACAAATGCAATCTAAATGCTGATCCCCAATCCTGCGTCTACTTCCCCTCCTTTTGCTTCCTCACTGATTTGTTCAACCCTGTGAGAGAAGTGAAATAACTAGGGAGTGTTAAGCCTGGTACACACTAATGCCGCGTACACACAAGCGGACTTTCCGTCGGAAAAATCTTGGATGGTTTTTCCGACAGAATTCCGCTCAAGCTTGGCTTGCATACACACGGTCACACAAAAGTCCTCTGAACTTTTGATCGTCAAGAACGTGGTGACATACAACACTATGACGAGCCGAGAAAATGAAGTTCAATGCTTCCGAGCATGCGTCGAATTGTTTCCGAGCTTGCGTGGCTTTTTGCGTGTCGGAATTGCATACAGACGAACGGAATTTCCGTCAAGAACTTTTTCCGTCTGAAAAATAGAGAACCAGCTCTCAATCTTTTGCTGGCGGAAATTCATACAGAAAAAGTTGGATGGAGCATACACACGGTTGGAATATTCGACCAAAAGCTCCCATCACACTTTTTTGACGGAAATTCCGACCATGTGTATTCAGCATTAAAGTTTTGGGTTGAAAAAAACTGGCAAATCCAGTTGGAACCCCTGTACTAACAATCCAACGTTAGTACAGCGATCTCCCTCGCTGAGCTATTGTGTTCTGACAGGGGGGCAGCCCCCCCCCCCCCCCCCACTAGAACATTCCGGTCAGTGCTCTCAGTCAATTGGCTTCAGAAGTTTGGCCGGCTTCTGTTGGACAGACCGACATACACGCGAGCTGAATGTTGGTCATTTTTTATTGAATTGGCCGATGTCTCCCAACATTTGGCCTCTGTGTACGGGGCTTTACCATTTGTTAGTCAATATACTGTACATATAGGGGTTAGACTGGAACAGTACAAAGGGTAATTTCAGAAAGATTATGTTCTGTTATGTTTTAGGTAGTGAATAAAAAAGTAAGTTGTTTAACATTGTTATAGTCGAGTAACTGCCATCAAATAAATCCATGTACTAGTTTACAGATATTATTCAAAATGTTGCCCACCTTATTTAGTTTAGCTTCCTGATCTTACAGTCTGATAATGCCAGAAATAAGTGCACACCAGGGTTTTCTTGCAACCTATACCTGTTGCAGTTAGCGTATCTTGCTATGGAATGACAGTCTGCTAGCCACTGTGCTCTCAGTAACAGTTTAAAACTTAAACTGGACCTTGCAGTAAAAACCAAGGCCTGCTTGATATATCTGCCTTGGCCTCCAGTATAGACTATAGATACTGTAATGTATTTGCTAATTGTTTTACCAAAAATTTTTTTTTTTTTTATTATGCAGCAATATAGTATGTGAGATGGGGCTCCAATATATTAAAACAGTATTAAACCCAAAAACAAACATTTATTATTTTGCAGCTTACCAATTTTTAGATGTGATGGCTGCATCCGTTTTCTTTTTAGGCTTTCTTTCCTTTATTTTCATTTGGTGTTCCAGCCAGAAAGGCCCCTTTAACATGGAGCAGGGCCCGCTCTGATCTGCTTACAGATCCCCTGCTGATCGGAACTGAGCTGGACGGATATAACATCCATGCCTGCTCAGTTTATGCCGAGCGAATGCGGGCAGACCTCGCCTCATCAGCTGTCAATGCAATAGCCGGCAATGCAGATTCATCCATCTGCATTGTATGTCCAGCTTAAGTCTGATGGTCAAACTTCAGCTTGAAGGACCAGTTTATACAGTGTCTGGATCATTATTCTTCACTTTCTACAAAAAGTGAGGTCTGGATGAGAGTCCCTAGGAGACTCTAGGAGAGATACAGGGTTACCCATATATTATTGTTATTGATATTAATTGATGATTTATATAGGGCCAACAGTTTGTGCAGCGCTTTACAACATGAGGGCAGACAGTACACTTACAATACAAATCAATACAGGAGGGATCAGAGGGCCCTACTTGTTAGAGTCTAAAACATATAAATACTTGTTATGAGACTGCTGGACACATTACTGTCTGGCTAATCTTTACCGATCAATTGAGTTATCATAGTCAGTTACTATCTTTCACTAGTGATAAGGATAGTACATTAGGTGTATGCTTAGTACATTGACAACCATGTTAGAGCTAGTCATGTGTCTACGTGTACTAATTTTGTTTTTGAACAATTGTTCATATTTTCTATATGACATATTAGGTCTAAGGATACCTTGAGCCAATGGCATACTTTTTTGGTATAAAGTGGAAAACCCCTTGTATTATATCTATGCTGTATTTCAAAATCAAACTTTATCTTCCAGCTGTAGATAATATAATCTTTATCTCACACCAACAAAGTAGTGATAGCTGAGGGTAACAGACCTTCAGTTTAGTCACCTAAACCTTTTCAGTCATCACAGACCAAACAGTGGCAGGATAAACGCTAGTAGTCAGGCAACTAATGTCCAAAGCATATCTAAACCCCCAAAAAAAACAAAAAATAAATATATTGCAGCTTACAAGTTCTTAGATGTAGTAGCTGTATTGGTGTTCTTTCTCTCTTTGTCCATTTCTGGCGAGTGGATGGGTGGGGGTTTGTTTGCTGCCCCCCCCCCCCCACAACAATGGAGTATCAGCCACCACTGGTTTGGATACACTTTAATAAAATACTTTTGGCACCTAGCTTCAGTGCAAGTCTTACTATTCATTACTCTGAGTGTACCCAAAAAGTTTTGCCTGCTGAGTTACAGGCATGCGTATAATATCTTAGGCCCCTTGCAACCAGCTGTTTCATTCAGATCTGCCTGCCAATTTATTTAGGCAGATCTGAACAAAAGCTGAGTGTTAAAGATGATAAACACTGGCCAAATATCGTCTGGTATTGGCCGGTTCAACAGGAACATTCGGCCAGTGTGTACAGCAGCTTGTCCGATAGAAGCCGGTCTAATGACCTGCTTCTGTTGAACAAACATGCTGGAAAACCAGCAGCCTGCCAGCATCCATTCAATGGCTGTGAGTGCTTATCAGTGTGTCACAGTGGGGGCGGTCATTTTGTCAGAACACAATAGCACAGCAGGGAACATTGCTGTACCATACCTCCCAACTTTTTGAGATGGGAATGAGGGACACCTATCAGCAAAAGTATGCAGGCATAGGACACACCCCTTGCCAAACCTACTTAAAGGAGAGTTATACAAAAAATAAAAGATTGGTTCAACCCACAAGTGCTTTTTTTACCACTACTATTTCTTTATATTGGCTTTTGGAATTTACAAATGCAGCAATTTAGAAATCAGAAGAAAGGTTTAGCGCTGGAAAACACTTTTTGATGGATAAAAAGTGAATTTTATATACATCTATAGATCAGACTAAAATGAGGGACAACTGAGGAGGAAAGAGGGACAGAGGGACATTGCTCCAAATCAGGGATAGTCCCTCCAAATTAGGGACAGTTGGGAGCCAATTTCGGGTAAAGGTCTGTTTAGTGTGTACACAGCGGGTTGCAGGCAAGAAATTTGCATGGTTCCCCCATCAACACAGACAGTGCTGACAGGGGAATCCCTCCTGCTGAGCCAAATGTCCCGGTGGGGGGCAGGCTGGAGAAGACAGTGATTATAATTGTAAGAGAATCCAGCAGGCTGGTGGTACCCAAGTTGATCAAATTATCATTTAACGGTTTGAATCTCGGTCGAGCCGTTCGAACCGTGTATGGCCGGCCTTACTCTCCCATTGACAAAAATCACCATAACATATAGAGAGGAGGAGCTCTGTAATGGAGACAACAGGCAAAAAAAAAACTGACAGGGATTCCAGCTCTTCACCATGTCATTCAAAACTATATAAAAATAAAAGTTTTAGCTTTAGATACAAATTGGTCCAATGAATAGAACAGCGTTGCATTTTCAATACTACAGCATCTCCTCTCATTTGTTCTGCTTTTGTTTTACTGTTGGCACATTTGTCATTTTAGTCATTGTAGCAAGGTACATTTTTAGATAGCATTATATGAGCTCTACAGTCAAGCTGGAAGCACGGATACAAAGTCCTTAAGTGTGATACAACCCATTACAATAGATAAAGTCATAGTTCAAAGACTGCACAGTTGGAGACACGTCATTTACTGGAGATTGTTCAATTATGTGGCAGAGTAAAATGGTCCACATTTTTTATAAACAGCTATAAAGCATATCCTTTAAAATACATTCCTACAAGAAAATATTTACTTATACTGTTTACAAAGAAGGTCGACGTCCCATATAGACATTGTATTTGTCATAGTATTTAAGATTGCTATGGAGCTAAATAAATTGTCTGGTTTGGTCAACCATTTTAGGGTAAAGGTGAACATTCAAAAAAATCTATAATGAGATTGCTAAAACTGGCCATACACAAGTAGATCTTTTTATTTTTAATATCTGACCAGATTTTGTTGGATTAACGTGTGAACACACAACGGGCTTCATTTATAAAAGTGTCCCAGACACCCTACCTAGACCCATAATCACAATGTCTTTACTCCAGTATGGGAGCATAAGCTGGAGAATCTGATTGTTGACATGGAGAAGACAGTTTGTCTGAACCAATATAAAATTAATATTGTCAACCATTTGTCAGCCTTTTTCATTCCCTCTGATTTTTGCTGGTGAGGTTGCCATTGGTTGCATATTTAGCAATTAATATTAGGCAGAGCAAGAATTGTGTGGCCAGCATCTAACCAAATTGTCCTTTCTGCCGAATTGGAAGATCATCATTCTTATATTTATTTCTGATATGTTTTTCAGTAGTATCCATCTTTAAATATTACTGTTATTTTATATGATTCTGGTCCATATACACAACAAACTATTAACCTTAACTCAACTTATAAATGAAAAAGCCAATCTGGTTTTCCAATTAACATTTGTTATTTTATTAAATATGTGTTTTCTTTCCATAGGTTAAAACCCTATATATGTACCAGAATGAACCCACCATCCTTGCGAACATTAAGAGAGGCTTGGCAAGTCTTTTCCAAATTCAGTTCAGTTCCGGTACAGTGACAGAGGTAATAGTTTTGTTATATGTGGGCAGTTAGCACAAGTGGCAGCTTGTGACCCAGTAGGATGTTAGTAGGGCCATGAAAAGTCCTTTGCGGTGAGATTCCATTGTAGGTCATCTCCTGTGCCTGCTGAGGTTTGTGGGTGTCTGTAAAGCAGTACATGGAATGAGAAGAATCATATTCTGCTTGTGGGTAGAAAAACTATGAAGTGTGTAGGTTTGCACAGGAAATATGGCATCTGTTTCATAATAAATACTTTTAATTTTCTGCGTCTCATCAACATACAGTAGTTACCATGCACTGACATGCAGTAGATTATGTTCTCTGAATTTAAAAATAATTAGTTTTTCTGAATTCTAAACCTATACAATGTAAGTTATGACTCAAGGTATGTGAAGTTAATTCTACAAAAGTAATTATTGATATTCTTCTGTATTGAAGTAGGTATGTTCTGTCTTGCATTTTTTACAAAACAGCATAAACTATATCTAAATCCAAATACAAAATATATAACATATTGCAGCTTACAAGTCCTTATATGTGGTATCTGCATTAGTTTTCTCTTTTTTTTTTAGGCAAATACAGAAAAATACCCATTGATCCTTATAGAACTCCATTGTCTTTGTAACTTAATGTGCTCTGAACTGAGGTCTCAAACAATGTTATCTGCCTCCCCAGATGTCTTCTGTAAACTCTTCCCCCTATGTAATAGCGATAAAGAGGTGAAGGTGTCTGTAGTCCAAATTGAGGCCGGCCATAGACGGAGCGAATTTCTTTCCTGCAATCACAGACAGTGTTAACAGAGGGATCCCTCCTGCGGAGCAATTGTATTCTCCTGGCGGGGGGAAGCCATCCCCATTGGGAGAACACAGTGGTTATTGCTAGTGGCTATGCCAGACACTAGCGATAATAACATGTATTATCCGACAGTCTGGTTGTACACAAGTTAATTAATCTATCAACTTGGGTACGTTCAGCCAGCCCATACATGGTTCAAACCATCTATGGCCAGCTTAAGAGAACAGCTTAGGGTGACAACACTGTTCCTCTATCAATATATTACAGTTAGTGAGTATGTCACCCCAGGACAGAAAGTGTGTTACTGACAGGCTCACCCTTTGAAAATAAAGTAAAAAAAAAAACTTGAAAATTAAAACAAAACAAATTCAGCCATCACATATGGACATGCATTGCAATATTTTACTTTTTTTATTTTTGGGTTTCATTGAAGTGAGATGTAAACGGAGCCCTTACATATAGTTGTAAACATTGGGGGTTATTTATGAAAGGCACTTGAAATTGCACTGAAAGTGCACTTGAAAGTGTAGTCGCTGTAAATCTGAGAGATAGATCTGAAATGAGGGGAAGCTCTGCTGATTTTATCATCCAATCATGTGCAAGCTAAAATGCTGTTTTTTATTTCCTTGCATGTCCCCCTCAGATCTACAGCGACTGCACTTCCAAGTGCACTTTCAGTGCAATTTCAAGTGCACTTTGCACGTGTAGTTTGCACTTGCAGTGCAAAGTGGATTTGCCTTTTGTAAATAACCCCCAATATACATTGCAGCAGATGGTTTTACAAAAGTATAATGGTTTTCAGTTAGATGACATACAGGATTTATAAGTGTCTTTGTATTTTCCAGGCTGATGTTTCTGGCAATTGTAAGGTTACTTACCAGACAAAACAAAACCAGGTGACAAAAATCAAACAACTGGACAGCTGCAAGATTTCAAAAACTGGATTCACTAATTCTAACAAGGTATTTAAGATGGCTTTAAATCTGATCAACAAATTAAAAAAAATATATACTGTATATATACTGTATATGTGATATTGATTTCAAGGTATGAAAGAAATGCTGAAAATGTATATTTTTTTCTCAGTGAACATGGCAGTATTTCAAAAATAGGCTGTACCTGGATTCACACTGTTGCGGTTACACACATTCATTTGCTCAACAGGCTCCCTAATGCACCAAAAGGCACCAAAATGGTGCATACAATATGTTTTGTTTAAAGCAGTGCACTACAATGCACTGTACATTGTGGTGCACTACAATGCATGTGCATTTGCAGAGTGCATTGGGATGCCATTAATAATGAATAGCATTGCAGTGCTCAAAATAACATTTTCTCAAGTTTTAAGCACATCCTTTTCATTCATCTTTCTCTTTTAAATAAGAAAAAAAAACACAATCAGCAATGGGCATTTGTATGAATCTGAATTTCTACTGTTAAAACAAACCTTTTCCCAGACTGTGGAAACACTAATCATTGTCCCATTGATAATGTTGGATCATAAGTACATTGAAGATTTGTTTTTAATAACATCTTGCAAAAACTGAATGGCAAGCATAAGTATTCATATTTTATTAATTATACAGTATATTCACAATCAATTCACTAGATATACTGTAGGTGTTTAAGTGTAAGGGCTTGATCTTTACCGCCATCATTTTAGTCTGTTTCTTCACCTCTTTAGCAGTCATTTACTAACCCCTTTTGTGATCATATTTGAGGGACAGTGGCTTAGTTTTTGGGCATAGCGGGCAAAGTTTTGCCACACACACAGAGTGCCATAGAACTAATTTGCTTCCTAACATTTGATAGGGTGCAGGTGAACACATTTATGAAGTTCTGTTCATAAAGTGTATCTCCACTTTGCTAAGATAAACAATCCTCCCATAGCTCTAACGAGCAGGGCCCACTGATTCTTCCTGTATTGAATTGTATTGTACAGTAACTGCACTGCCTGCCTTCATGTTGTAAAGCGCTGCACAAACTATAGGCGCTATATAAATCATGTATAATAATAATAATATTAGTCGATTACATACATTTAACAAGTTCTACCTGCAACTAAAAGCTATTTCAGGTTAGTTCTGTATACCAACTCATTTGGTCCAAATCATTTGATGGGCGAGATGAGATTGTCGGGCGGAGGGAGGAATCTGTTGATGGCGCCGGGCTAGGATGCGTCGCTGACTTCCGGGTCTCCAGCCCTGCGAACCCTCCTTGATGCTGATGTTACAGGAACGGACCTGTGACCCGTGAGCAGCCGGATCCCCCAGCAGTGCAGCGCTGATCCCCCCTTCCCAGACGCCGGTCCGACGGGTAAGGTAAGGTGAGGGGAATTGAGTCTGCAGAGGACGGAGGAGAAGTGCAGTGTGTGCCTTGGAGACACAGAGGGGACTACGGCGGTGCTGTGAGTGGAGAGGAACAGCTGGTGCGGCTCAGCCTTCTCCCGCTTCCCTCTGGAGTCCTCGGGAATAAAGGAGAAAGTTTGTCTGGGCTGTCGGGACGGAGGAAGGTGTAGGGGGGCGGGTGTTGGACCAGGGCAGTGTGAGCGCTGCAGGATCCTTTGCTCTCTCCCTCACCGGCAGCCATTCCCAGACTACACCATCAAGCCTAGGTTGCACGGCGAAGGGGAGCCGAGGTGGTGCAGGCAATCTTGGAGAAGAGGAAGAGGGGAGAGAAGAGTGAAAGTAGAAAATAAAGGGGAAGAATAAAAAGAGAGCGAATACATTCAGAAAATCAACAGGGAGATCACTCAAGCAGTGTTAAGGAAGAGTAAGAACTACACATTGGAAAAAAGGGGAAATATCCACCCCACCCCCTAAAGATAAGTAACTTACTGCTATATTACTGCTATACATATGAGAAAAGCCGCACTTATGTTAGACGTTATGTTTGAGAGTCTATAAGAGTTAGTCACTGTGAATAGAAGTTTCTAGCGCCCTCTCTTTGCTGAATACAGCTCCTGTATCACTTGTTCTTACCATTAGATTATAAGCCATTTCTATTTAACTGACAAAATGGGACTAACATCTGACTGTACAAATATTTTTTGGTAAGGAAAGTAAAAAGTAACAACTACTGATATTTAATATCTGAACACTGTTGCGAAAGGTGAGAAGGTACACAAAGTCTGTCAAAAACGACACAAAGAAGTAAAATATCAATTGTTACCTGTAAAATTGGACTGTAGAAAATTGGACGTTCATTTGCTATTGCCTGTTTTCCTGTTTTTTATTTTCTACTATATTTTACAACAAGATAATGACAACAAGATAATAAACGGACTTCTTTAAGAAGTAAAACCGGCAAGAAAACAGCTTGGGGTTAAGGTTTCAGTGGCGAGGTCCCCCCCCCCTTTTTTTTTTTCCCTCCCGTTTCTCTTATGAGGGGCAAAAGCAGGAGAGGCGGGGGGGTGGTGGCAAAATCTCCACGCACTAGTATGAGTCCCACATCCGGCCCAATACACAGATATGTAACCCAGGGAGGAGAAGAGGAAGGGGCAGCTCTGGTAGTGGAAAAACAACAAAGCTCTAAAGGAAGATTAATGGAGAATAAGGAAAAGAAAGATAAGTAGACTCAGATAAAAACAAGCATGGAAAGCAGTATAACCCCGGATAGTAGAACAGAGCAAGAAACTGAACCCGAGAACCCCCTTAAAGCAACAGAGGAACAAAAAACGGCCCAACTCCCAACAATGACAGACATGGAGAGGATGTTTGCAGCGTTGGACACCTCATTAAAATCAGAATTGACAAAACTCCATAAAGACATGGGACATCTGCTTGCTAGAGTGGAGGAAGTGGGAAAAAAAATCAGATATACATTCAAGAAGAATTAAAGAGTTAAAAGGGGAAATAAAAATTTTAAAGAAATAACAACAGGAACAGGCATATAGACTCGAGGACAAGGAAAATAAGGAAAAAAGGAAGAACCTAAGAATCCGTGGTCTTCCAGAAGCGTCCCAAACAGAAAATTTAACAGAGGTAATCGGGCAAGTTCTTAATCTAATAAATACCAACGAAACAGCAAACGAGTTTAAAATCGAGGAAGCCTACAGAACAAGAAGGCCAATGGGTCTCTCTAATGAGACACCAAGGGACATTGTGATTCGCTTCTGTACTTTAGAAGGAAAGAACCAAGTCTGGAAAAACTTAAAAGGGAAAACACCAATAAAAATCGAGGGAAAGGAAATTCTGATTTTCCAGGACCTATCTCAAGATACGCTAAGAAGAAGGAGGATGTTGAAACCACTATTAAAAATATTGCAAGAAAATGGGCTCCAGTATAATTGGGATTTCCCTGCGTACCTATTGGTCAAGAAAAACGGAAGAACTACAAAATTGAGATTCCCGGAAGAAATACAAGATTTCTGTAAGACCCTGGGAATTCCCCCACCCAAAAATTTGGAAGATCCAGCTAAAAAGTCAGATAGGCAGTCAGGGGATGAAGCACAGTGGCAGTTATGTTATAGGAAATAGTTCCGGTCATAATGGAGGGGGGGAGAGGGGCTGGGGGGAATCTAGCATAAGGTTAAAAAACAGGAGAATAACAGGAAGAGAGGCATCGGGGGGAGGGGGACCCGGAGGAGGGGGCGCTCTCTGCCGACGCCACCATTCCCTTGGGGAGAAGGGTGGTTCAACGGACCAAGCAGATCTCCACCTCAAGTGAGGGAGTAGGGAGAGAGAACCTTTAAAATCACAGGGTGCCTACTCATGACCTTTCGGTCAAATACACAGGGGACTGGGGGCTTGGTGAGGGGGGGAGGAACGGAGATGGGGGGGTTGGAGGGGTGGAGGGGAGGGAGGGAGTTAGGTGGGAGAGAGGGTAAGGGAAGGTTTAGGACTGCCTCACCAAAAAGAGAAGGAGAAGAAGGAAGAAGAGAAGAAAGAGGAGAAAAAAGAAGGGAAAACTTTATACTGTCTAAACGACTGTTATGGGAATCTAGAACTCTAAATGGAAGAAATAAATAAAATAAAAGTTGTAACATACAATGTCCAAGGGCTGAACTCACCTCAAAAAAGGCGTTCAATCCTGCGGGAAATAGAAAGACTCAAAGCTGATGTAGTTTTCCTGCAGGAAACGCATATAACGCAGGACTCGAATGTTAAAATATACTCAAAAAAAATTCCGCTTTGGTATTATGGAGACTCACCTATAAGAAGAGCAAAAGGTGTCACAATCGGGTTCGGGAAAAACAGTGGCTTTAGTTTGGAAAAGATAAAGGCAGATCCAGAAGGACGATTCCTCTTTCTCATTGGGCCAATACAAGACATAAAGTATACATTTGCAAATTTTTACTGCCCTAATAAAAATCCTAAAAAATTTCTAATGGAGAAAATTACCGACCTATTTAAATTTAAACAGGGAAAACTAATAGTAGCAGGCGATCTTAACTTCGTCATGGATCACAACCTGGATTCTACATCTACTACTCCAGACAGAGAAAGAAAACAACTAAGGAGGATTAGAAAGAAACTATATGAATTGCAACTGGTAGAGGTATGGCAAGTCCAGCATCCAGGAATAAAGGACTATACATATTTTTCAACAATACATAAAACCTACACCAGACTGGACTATATTATACTAGAACACAGATTACTAGAAGATGTATTAGGGACAGAAATTGAAATGTCAGTCCTTTTAGACCACTCTCCAGTCTCTATGCTGATAAACCTTCGGGGAGAATCCACAGGAAGAGGAACATGGCGAATTAATGAAGAACTACTGGAAGACGAAGTTACTGAAAAAATTATAAAAGACGAGATAGAAAAATATTTTCGGGAAAATGATACCCCCGAACTCTCAAGAGCAACCTTATGGGAAGCACACAAAGTGGTTATCAGTTGAAAACTAATATCCATAGGAACTGGAAAAAAGAAGGAAAAGGGAAGGATCATGCTGAAACTTCAAGAGGAAATACATATTTTGGAACAAAGACATAAAAAGGAAGGCAAAAATGAAATATATCGGTCCCTGATCTTAAAAAGAGAACAATTAAAAGAATTGATAGAGGAAGAAGACAGAAAGGAAATTAATAGGGTCTCAAGTCAGACATTTATGATGGGCAATAAAGTAGGGAAACACCTTGCAAATGTTCTAAGAAAGAAGAAGACCTTAAATTATATCGAGAAGGTAAAAAATGAAAAAGGAGAAGTAGTAAACAAAACTACAGATACAGCACAAGCCTTTGAACAATACTACAGTACTTTATATTCTATAAAAAAGCAAGAAACAAGACAACAAGCAGAAAGAAAGAGGATGATGATTCAGGATTACTTGGAAAAGGCCAACTTGCCAAAAATTAAACCTGAGCTACTGTTGGACCTAGAAAGGGAAATAACACAAGAAGAGATCAAGGTGGCATTAAAAGAAACATCAACTGGCAAAAGTCCCGGGCCAGATGGATTTACAATCAGATACTATAAAAAATTTCAAGACCAATTGATCCCAAAGCTATGTGAATATTTAAACAAAATAGGAGAAGAAGAAGATATCAGAAAAGAATCACTCCTAGCACACATCACCATAATACCCAAAGAAGGGAAGAACAAAGTCAACTGCTCAAGTTATAGGCCTATCGCCCTATTTAATACAGACACGAAACTCTATGCCAAAATCTTAGCTACAAGAATTAAAAATTTGATGCCACTATGGGTAAATCCGGACCAGACCGGATTTGTCCCGGTAGAGAAGGAAGGGACAACAGCATAAAAACACTCCTGATGCTGAAAAGAAAGAACATCAACATTTCCCCAGATCTACTTCTGTCAATCGATGCAGAAAAAGCATTTGACAGGGTAGACTGGGGATTTATGATGGCCACTTCAACACCTCGGATTTGGGCCTAAAATAATGAAGTGGATAAACAACTTGTATAAAGGACCTACAGCAAGAGTAAGGGTCAATGGGAAGATGTCGCCGGCGTTTGAAATGTACAACGGAACTCGGCAAGGATGCCCACTCTCGCCTCTTCTATACGTACTGTCATTGGAACCTTTTTTGGCGACCTTAAGCAACGAACGCGGGATAGAGGGGTTTCGAGTAGGGGGAAAAGAACATAAAGTTGCGGCCTACGCCGACGACATCCTCATGTATGTGACCAAGCCTAGAGAGACCCTGTTAAATATCCTGATAGAAGTAGAAAAATATGGCGAACTCTCAAATTTCAAAATAAACCCTATAAAAACAGAAATATTGAACCTTGGAGTGAGAAAAAAAGACATCTTGGCCCTCCAAAAAGAATTCCCATTCACGTGGGTACAGGGTGAGCTACCCTACCTTGGGATCAAACTGAGGTCATCTCTTGAAAAAATTTATTCTGCAAACTACATTCCATTACTAAACGAGATCAAGGCAGAAGTCCGGAAGACAAATATACAATCAATAACCTGGATAGGAAGAGTTAATACGCTCAAAATGGTAATTCTACCCAAAATCCTGTATAAATTTCAAATGTTGCCAATAGGGGTCCCACAGAGTTTTTTTAAAACTATACAAAAAATATTGACAAAATTTATATGGCGAAATAAAAAAACAAGATTAAAGTTTGCACTGATTTCTAGGAAAAGACAGCACGGGGGGTTAGCAGCACCGGATATTTTTAGGTATTACAAAGCAGTAAATCTATCACGTATGTTTGAGTGGACAAAGGAAAATAGAGAAAAAAAATGGATAGAGATAGAGAACACTTTAAGCAAAACAACGTTGCACAAGAATATTTGGATATCAAGCAAGTACAGAACATTAGATTTAAATACGCACAAATTGACAAAAAACACTTTCAGAATTTGGGATACATTACACCAGAGACAAAAGTGGGTATATAATTCACCACTAATAGCCCTCACTGGTACAAAATTTTTTTCACCGGGTGAAGATATATTTCGAAAATTTAAAATAAAGAATCCACAAATTAAAGATATCATCAGGAAAGGGAAAATTTACTCTGCACAAGAATTAGAGCATAAACTCGGCGGAAAACGAAGTGAATGGAAATATATCCAATTAAAGCACTTAGTCACTACATCACCGTATAAGAGATGGAGAAGAATTAAATTATTTGGAAAAACTCTGTGCGACACTAATGCCAGTTAAGGGAGGCATTTCAAAAGTTTACGAGTTCCTATCGGAATTGGAGGGCCACAAAAGACCCTCCTTCATAGAAAAATGGGAAAAAGAACTAGAAATAAATTTGGAAGAGCAACAAATGGAGAAAATGATTGCAGGAGGATATAATCAAGCTTGGGACGTCAAGACCATCGAGATGAATTATAAGTTCCTAGTTAGGTCGTACATGACTTCGGAGAGGCTCCATAGAATTAACCAGGAAAGATCACCACTATGTTGGAGAAATTGTGGAAAAAAAGCCACAATGATACACATATGGTGGGACTGTCCAAAAATCAAAGTATTTTGGCAAGAAGTAATTACATGTGTAAAGGAGATAACGGGAGAGAAGCTAGAAAACAATAGACTGGTTTGATCGTTTCACAATACCAATTCCCCTAAAAACCAATACATGAAAAAGGTAACGTCAAAACTATTAAATGCTGCGAAAGCCCAGACATAAGAGAATGGTTCAACCAAGTGGAGTACTATCACAAAATGGAATTATTTTGGTATAAAGAGCAAGGACAGTTAGATAAATATGCCTGTGTCTGGAATAGCTGGGTAAAATACAAAACATCGGACAGCTATAAGCAGAAGTTGGTGGAAGTTATAAGACCATAAGAAGAAAAAACACCGGGGAAAGAAAGAAAGAAAGGAAAATGTAGTGGTGAGGCAGGTAGGGTAGGGGGGAGGGTAGGGGGAAATTAGAGAAGGAGGGTAGTTGGGGGGAGACGGCGCAGACTGAGATTATTTTTAAAACAGTTTTGCACAAATAAAATTGAGGGACCTTCCCTCTGTTTTTTGTTTTTCTTTTGTAATGATTTGCTCTCTTTGTAGAGTTAAATGTCACCACAATGATGTGAACTTGAGAAGGGACAGGTTTTGAACGTCAAGTTGAAATGAGTCTCTCAAAGTGGACACTGATGTGGAAAGAAAAAAAAAATCATTTGATGGAGGGGGGTTTATGGTGTGGGGTTGTTTTTCAGGGGTTGGACTTGGCCCCTTAGTTCCAGTGAAGGGAACTCTTAAGGCGTCAGTATACACATTTTGGACAATTTCATGCTCCAAACTTTGTGGGAACAGTTTGGGGATAGCCCCTTCCTGTTCCAACATGACTGCGCACCACTGCATAAAACAAGGTCCATAAAGACATTGATGAGCGAGTTTGGGGTGGAGGAACTTGACTGGCCTGCACAAAGTTCTAACCTCAACCTAATAGAACACCTTTGGGATTAATTAGAGTGGAGACTGCGAGCCAGGCCTTCTCGTCCACATCAGTGCCTGACCTCACAAATGCGCTTCTGGAAGAATGGTCAAACATTCCCATAGACACACTCCTAAACCATGTGGACAGCCTTCCCAGAAAAGTTGAAGCTGTTATAGCTGCAAAGAGTGGGCCAACTCAATATTGAACCCTACGGACTAAGACTGGGATGCCATTAAAGTTCATGTGTATGTAAAAGGCAGGGGTTCCAATACTTTTGGTAATATAGTGTGTACAGGCATACCCCACTTTTAAGTACACAATGGGGTATATTTACTAAAGCTGTAGAGTGAAAAATCAGGCTCACTTCTGCATAGAAACAAATGAGCTTCCAGGTTTTATTACCAAAGCTTAATTGAACAAGCCTTGTTTAGAAGCTCATTGGTTTCTAGGCAGAAGTGTGCCTGATTTTGCACTTTACAGCTTTAGTAAATAAACCCCATTGTGTTCTTAAAAGTGGGGTATGCCTGTATATCAGTGTTTCTCAACTCCAGTCCTCAAGGCGCACCAACAGGTCATGTTTTCAGGATTTCCCTCAGATGAAACGGCTGTGGTAATTATTAAGGCAGTGAAACTGATTAAATCACTTGTGCAAAATAATTGAGAGCCTGAAAACATGACCTGTTGGGGCGCCTTGAGGACTGGAGTTGAGAAACACTGGTGTGTGTGTACTGTATATATACAGTGGGGACGGAAGGAATGGTAGAGGATCCTCAAATCCAGGTGTGAAAAACTTGTTGCATCTTTCCCAAAAAGACTCATGGCTGTATTAGATCAAAAGGGTGCTTCTACTACATACTGAGCAAAGGGTCTGAATACTTAGGACCATGTGATATTTCAGTTTTTCTTTTTTAATAAATCTGCAAAAATACCAACAATTCTGTGTTTTTCTGTCAATATGGGGTGCTTTGTGTACATTAATGAGGAAAAAATGAACTTAAATGATTTTAGCAAATGGCTGCAATATAACAAAGAGTGAAAAATTAAGGGGGTCTGAATACTTTCCGTCCCCACTGTGTATATATATATATATATATATATATATATGTGTAAAAAAATGGGTATACAGGAAATCCTCCCACTTCTATATTCCCAACACTGCGCTCATGAAAATTTTACATAAACAGAGCAGCCACTGAGTATGAGTGAATATATAAACAAAAATTTGATTCACCATAAACCTGACACCCCAAAAATAGTGAAACAAATAGCGGCATTAAACTCAAAATTATTACATCAAGTGAATGATTGCAACATGATAAATGTAAGTGGTATAAACCGGTGAAGAGTAGGTGATATAAACCTAAAACACAGTGCACCAAATAATGAAAAAGTGTCCTGATGATAGTGAATAGAATAAAAAACTGATCAAATATGTGAATAACTTATTTTACCCGCGGTATATATATATATATATATATATATATATATATATATATATATATATATACCACGGGTAAAATAAGTATTGAACGTGTCACCATTTTTCTAGGCAAATATATTTCTATTTTCAAAGTATTTATTGGGTTTTAGTAAAAAGAAGAAAATATACAATACAATACAGAATCGATCTTATCGTCAGACCACAAGGCCCAGTAACAGGAAAGACAAAGCAGTAACATAAGGAACAGTAGAGTAACAGTTATTTATCTTAAGGTGTTTGATATTTGACAATAATTGTTTGTAGTAGGCTAGCTGATAACTCAGGACTGGGTGTTCCGACCCTGTGGCTCTGCAGGGATTAGACCTTCATGTCAGGTGAGTCCTCTAAACGAGTTCCACTGCCCAGTACTGAAGTCTCAGGCCGCAGTAATGCCTGGGGATCACGAGAGGGGGTCAGCCAACCAACCCGGGAGTTGCCCGGCACCCCACCCCTTTGGGAACTCTATGTGGAAGTGCCCGGTCCTCCCCTGGTCCGTGCCCTCCCCCCTTTCCAGTCCAGCGGCGGGCTGTAAATATATTTCTAAAGGTGCTGTTGACATGAAATTTTCACCACATGTCGGTAACAGCCCATGCGATCCATACATACAAAGAAACCAAAACAAATAAGTTTAGAAATTAAGTTATGTGTAATAAAATGGAATGACACAGGAAAAAGAGGAAAAAGTATTGAACACGCCAACTGAAATTTATTTAATACTTGGTACAAAATCCTTTGTTGGTAATGACAGCTTCAAGACTCTTCCTATATGGAGAAACTAGTTGCATGCATTGCTCAGGTGTGATTTTGGCCCATTCTTCCACACAAACAGTCTTCAAATCTTGAAGGTTCCGTAGGCCTCTTCTATGAACTCTGATCTTTAGTTCTTTCCATAGATTTTCTATTGGATTGAAGTTAGCAGCTTTATTTTCTTTCTTTGAAACCAATTGAGAGTTTCCTTGCCTTTTTGTTTGGGATCATTGTCTTGCTGAAATGTCCACCTCGTTTCATCTTCATCATCCCAGTAGATGGCAGCAGATTTTTACAAAGCTTGTCTTGGTACATTTTTCCATTTCCTCCTTCCTTCAATGGCATGAAGTTTGCCAGTACCGTATGCTCAAAAACAGCCCCACACCATGATGTTCCCACCTCCAAACTTCATTGTTTGTATGGGGTGTTTTTGGGGTAATGTGCAGTGCCATTTGACCTCCAAACATGGTGTGTATTATGGCATCCAAGAGTTCAATTTTGGTCTCCTCTGATCAGAATATATTCTCCCAGTATTTCACAGGCTTGTCTAAATATTGTGCAGCAAACTTTAAATGAGCTTCAACATGCTTTTTCTTCAGCAGCAGAATCTTGCGTGGTGAGCATGCATACAGGCCACGACGGTTGAATGCATTACTTGTACAATTGTACCTACTAATTCCAGTTCTTTCTGAAGCTCTCCACAAGTGGTCCTTGGCTCTTGGACAACTCTTCTGATTATTCTTTTAACTCCTCTGTCAGAAATATTGTGAAGAGTACCTGGGCATGGCTGGTTTATGGGGAAATTATGTTCTTTCTACTTTTGGATTATGGTCCCAACAGTGCTCACTGGAACATTCAGAAGTTTAGAAATCCCTCTGTAACTAATGCCATCAGTATGTTTTGCAACAATAAGTTTGCGAAAGCCTTGAGAGAGTTCTTTGCTTTTTCCCATCATGAGATGTTTCTTGTGTGACACCTCGGTAATGAGACACACTTTTTTATACGCCATCAGTTGAGACTGAACCAGCTGATATTAATTTGCACTGACAAGGGGCAGGATTACTTTCTAATTACTGTTAGTTTTAAGCTGGTGTTTTGGCTTGCTATGCCCTTTCGCACCTCCCTTTCTTCATGTGTTCAATACTTTTTCCCTGTGTCATTCCAATTTATTACACAAAACTTAATTTATGAACGTATTTGTTTTGGTTTCTTTGTATGTATGGATTGCATGGGTTGTTAAAGACATGTGGTGAAAATTTCATATTAGTAGCACCTTTAGAAATATATTTACCTAGAAATTTTGTGACGCATTCAATACTTTTCAATACTTATATACAGTATCTCACAAAAGTGAGTACACCCCTCACATTTTTGTTAATATATTATTCTATCTTTTCATGTGACAACACTGAAGAAATTATACTTTGCTACAATGCAAAATAGTAAATGTACAGCCTGTATAACAGTGTAAATTTGCGGTCCCCTCAAAATAACTCAATACACAGCCAATAATGTCTAAACCGCTGGCAACAAAAGTGGGTACACCCCTAGGTGAAAATGTCCAAATTGGGCCCAATTAGCCATTTTCCCTCCCCGGTGTCATGTGACTCGTTAGTGTTACAAAGTCTCAAGTGTGAATAGGGAGCAGGTGTGTTAAATTTGGTGTTATTGCTCTCACTCTCTCATACTGGTCACTGGAAGTTTAACATGGCACCTCATGGCAAAGAACTCTCTGAGGATCTGAAAAAAAGAACTGTTGATCTACATAAAGATGGCCTAGGCTATAAGAAGATTGCCAAGACCCTGAAAATGAGCTGCAGCATGGTGGCCAAGACCATACAGTGTTTTACCAGGACAGGTTCCACTCAGAACAGGCCTCACCATGGTCGACTAAAGAAGTAGAGCGCACATGCTCAGCATCATATCCAGAGGTTGTCTTTGAGAGATAGACGTATGAATGTTGCCAGCATTGCTGCAGAGATTGAAGGGGTGGGGGGTGGGGGGGTCAGCCTGTCAGTGCTCAGACCACTGCATCAAATTGGTCTGCATGGCTGTCATCCCAGAAGGAAGCCTCATCTAAAGATGATGCACAAGAAAGCCCGCAAACAGTTTGCTGAAGATTATCAGACTAAAGACATAGATTACTGGAACCATGTCCTGTGGTCTGATGAGACCAAGATAAACTTATTTGGTTTAGATGGTGTCAGGCATGTGTGGCGGCAACCAGGTGCGGAGTACAAAGACAAGTGTGTCTTGCCTACAGTCAAGCATGGCGGTGGGAGTGTCATGGTCTGGGGATGCATGAGTGCTGCCGGCACTGGGGAGCTACAGTTCATTGAGGGAACCATGAATGCCAACATGTACTGTGACATACTGAAGCAAAGCATGATCCCCTCCCTTCAGAGACTGGGCCGCAGGGCAGTATTCCAACATAACGACCCCAAACATACCTCCAAGATGACCACTGTTTTGCTAAAGAAGCTGAGGGTAAAGGCAATGGATTGGCCAAGCATGTCTCCAGACCTAAACCCTATTGAGCATCTGTGTGGCATCCCCAAATGGAAGGAGGAGGAGCGCAAGGTCTCTAACATCCACCAGCTCTGTGATGTTGTCATGGAGGAGTGGAAGAGGACTCCAATGGCAACCTGTGATGCTCTGGTGAACTCCATGCCCAAGAGGGTTAAGGCAGTGCTGTAAAAAAATGGTGGTCAAACAAAATATTCACACTTTTGTCCCAATGTGGACATTTTCACTTAGGGGTGTACTCACTTTTGTTGCCAGCGGTTTAAACATTAATGGTTGTGTGTTGAGTTATTTTGAGGGGACTGCAAAATTACACTGTTATGCAAACTGTACACTCACATTGTAGCAAAGTGTCATTTCGTCAGTGTTGTCACATGAAAAGATAGAATAAAATATTTACCAAAATGTGTACTCACTTTTGTGAGATACTGTATTTATATATGTGAGTGTGTGAACACCTATTTTATTTGGAGGTACCCTTTAGTAATGGCGGTAATAGTTTGTATAACATAGGTTATCACCTTGTATTTCTAACAGGTTCTGGGTGTTTCTAACAAAGACACATCTAGTACAATTTATCTCATTGAAGATGACAATGTTAAATCTGTTCTATCTGAAGAAAATCACGTGCTGACACTCAATGTACATGAAACAGTTGCAGCCAAAATACTATGCAGGTCAGTCTTCCTCTTTTTTTCTTTTTATTCTTCTTTGGTGAAAGGCAGCAAAGTGTAAAACAAAAAAGTGTAAAACAAGAAAGACCACACAGAAAAAAACGACACATACTTATTGTAGAGAATAAATAGATAATTTCTACTGTTTTGCAACTGAGTAGAGTGCAGTGAAATGCACGTTTTGTAATGGCAGCAGCAATGGCCTTATTCAATTAAGAAGTTTTATTCCTAGGTGCAGTAACCCATAACAATAATAAAAATCAAGCAGAATTCCTTCTAATGAAATCAGACCAAAAGACAATGGATTCTGATTGGCTGTAATGGATTACTGCATTTAAAGCAGATCCTGTACAAAAAAATGCAAGGTGAGCTTATTAGATCTGAATCCCCTCCATGTGTAAAAAAACATTGCTGCAATATAGGTAGCTTAAAACTGTACCTGTAAGGAAATAGGTTAAGTTAAAATTTAGCTTACTGCCGCCTTCCTCTCATGACACCAAGGCAAGGGTGATGTCACACTCCTTCCATGGAGATCCTATGGAATCCAGAGTAGCCCAAATCTCCAGAATAGATGCTCTTGCCATAGGGTCTTCTTAGGATACTCATCATTCCCCAGGAAATCAGCCAGAAGGATAATGAGGTCACACCCACTAGGGTTGCACCAATGCCACTTTTTTTAAGACCAAGACTTTTTTTCAAGTACTCAGCGATAGCGATACTTTTTTTTATGTCATGTGGCAGTAGCACTGATGGGCACCGATAGGTGGCACCGATGAGGTGTGGATTGTGTCAGTAGTTAGTTTTTTGTTTTTGTTTACAATTTTCTTTTTTTATTGGGGGGGGGGGGGGGGGGTAGACAGTGTCAGTGTTTATTTAATTTTTTATTCTTTTTCTAATTTTACTTTTAAGTATTTATTTATTACAATTTTTCCTGTTTTTTTTTATCAACCCTGTTGGGGGGGGGGGGCTTTGGTGAGATATCAGGCGTCTAAATAGACCCCTGACATCTCCCGTTTAAGACAAGGGGACACAGATTCCCCAGTCCATTTCTCTGCAGGAGACAGAGGCTCCTGTTCATTCATAAACCAAAACATTGTAAACACGGTTTACGATGCTCAGTTATGAATGGACAGAGTCAGTGATCACTCTGTGCATTCGGAAAAGGAAGGAGCTGTTATATGACATATTTACCAGCTCCTTCCTCTGCTCTCCTTCCTGACAAATCTGGGGCAGGGGGAACCAGAGGAGGACATGGAGGGGGAGCGGAGGAGGACACAGATGGGGAGCAGAGGTGGAGCGGAAAAGGACACAGCGGGGGAGCGGCGGGGGAGCGGAGGGGGAGCGGAGAGGGACATGAAGTGGGAGCAGAGAAAGAACGGAGAAGGACACGGGGGGGAGCAGAGGAGGACATGGTGGTGGATCTTAGGTGCACGGAGGAGAAAATGGAGGAGGACACAGGGGACAGTCAGGGATGATCGGTGTGGCAGGAGGGAGCCGTTACAAGCACGGATCTCACTGTTTAGATTTCAATAAAGCAGCTGAAAGCTGCAGGGGGGAAAGGAGGAGAAGCGGCTGTCAGCTGCTTTATCTGAAATCTATACATGCTTGTAACGCCCCCCACCGCCGCACCGATCATCCCCTGACTGCCCAGGTATCGGAGTAGGGAGCGGAGCATTTGCACGAGTACAAGTACTCGTGCAAATGCTTGGTATCGGCACAGATACCGATACTAGTATCGGTATCAGTGCAACCCTACACCCTGCAACACCCTATCTTCATGTAAACCTCTCTGTCAGTATATATTTGTATATGCATCCTGCAATCAGTTGCTAACTATTTTTTATTTTATTTTTCCAAATATGCAGACAAAAGCTAGAACTGAAGGCTGTTGAAGCTGGACCAAAGGAAGTAGCAGGAAAACAGATAGCCAATGTAGTCAAAGGGCTAGATCCCAAATACATGGCTATTCCCCTAGTGGCTGATCCAATAAAATCAGAATGTAAAAATTGTCCTGTGGTGAGTAAACTCTTTTACTTAAAACTTTTGTCCTAAAATATTATTTTTATAAAAAAAAACAATAAGTAGTCCATTTTGTAATTTATTTTACTCTGTTTCCTATCAGCTTTTAAAGCAATGGCAGACCATTCGTAAAAACTTGGAACCTGAAAATCTTTCAAAAGCCACTGCGGCTCACAGCTTTCTGTCACTAATTCAAGGTATTCGTAGAGCTAAGAAGTCAGATATTCTAACACTTCTCAGATCAGAGAAAGAAGATGTGCTGTGAGTATTAGTTTACATGTATTGTTCTAATGTTATGTTACTGTTAAAACTGTAACATGAAGGACTGCTCCTCCAGTGCCCTAATGCAGCGTACACACGAGCGGACTGTCCGGCAGAAAAGGTCAGACGGAACGATTCCGTCGGACATTCCGATCGTGTGTGGGCTTCATCTGACCTTTTCTGTCGAAAATTCCGACGGACCTAGAAATAGAACATGTTTCAAATCTTTCCGACGGACTCGGTTCCTATTGAAAAATCAGTTCGTCTGTATGCTAGTCTGACGGACCAAAAACGACGCAAGGGCAGCTATTGGCTACTGGCTATGAACTTCCTTATTCCAGTCCAGACCATTCGTAAAAACTTGGAACCTGAAAATCTTTCAAAAGCCACTGCGGCTCACAGCATTCTGTCACTAATTCATGGTATTCGTAGAGCTAAGAAGTCAGATATTCTAACACTTCTCAGATCAGAGAAAGAAGATGTGCTGTGAGTATTAGTTTACATGTATTGTTCTAATGTTATGTTACTGTTAAAACTGTAACATGAAGGACTGCTCCTCCAGTGCCCTAATGCAGCGTACACACGAGCGGACTGCCCGGCAGAAAAGGTCGGACGGAACAATTCCGTCGGACATTCCGATCGTGTGTGGGCTTCATCGGACCTTCATCGGACCTTTTCTGGCAAAAATTCTGACGGACCTAGAAATAGAACATGTTTCAAATCTTTCCGACGGACTCGATTCCTATCGAAAAATCAGTTCGTCTGTATGCTAGTCCGACGGACTAAAAACGACGCAAGGGCAGCTATTGGCTACTGGCTATGAGCTTCCTTATTCTAGTCCGGTCGTACATCATCACGTTCTAAACGATTGGACTTTGGTGTGATTGTGTGTAGGCAAGTCCATTTCGTTGGAACTCCGTCGGAACTCCATCGCAACTCCATTGAAAAGTCCTTCGGAGTTCAGTCCGACAAGAAGTCCGCTCGTGTGTACGCGGCATTAGAGTCAGATCTTCATTATGTAGTTGTTCTGCATGAGCAGTCATAGCAGAAGTTGCAAACATCTGAAGCAAGAATAAGAACAATATTTGTATATAACAGGCCACCCACTATTTCAAAGGGGGAGGCCCTTTGGGTTCTACTTGGTTTCATGGTATACAGAAGAAAAAAAACCCACAATTGTATGGATCCTGGGAGTGTTGTGAATAGGGTGCCTATACCCTATTAAATGAGGGGAGATGCTTCCAAAATGTACATGCCAAAAAACACCAAAGGAAAAACACAACTACAAATGCTATTGATTTCAATACAAAATTGTATTTATTGGACATACAATACATAAAAAGCAACCATAGCAAAGATGGGAAACCCCTACCCCACATATACCTCTCCCCCTGGCCCCCCACCCAACACAACCCATACCACTCTTATCTACCCAGATCCTGGCCCCCAAAATCGCTGCCACCCCTCTATCCCCCACTCCAGTGAATATGCTCCCCCTTCTGTTGGTAACAGGTCCGGTTGTATCAGTTACCTGCGTGAAGTGATCTGTAGACTGAATGGCTAAATGTTTGTAATGAAACTAAGTCTGCCTGCTTATTCGCCTGATTCGACCATCTGCAAGTGAACCCATGTCCAACCCACTCAAACCAATGTCAATATAAACCACCGACAAATGAAAGTTGTAAACGGACTACAAGGGGTTTCAGCGGCATATACCAATGCGATATTGGCAGGGCTATAGACTTGTTGATTGGGGTGATGAACATGTATTGCAATAAACGATAGTATTAGGTTTTCATCCAAAGTGTACATACATGGGTTGGTGTCCTGTCATAGTATAGGGATCTGTCATACCATGCTGATTGGTAATCCTATAAATATAGTTCTCATACACGCTTCAATTGACTCTCTTTTGGTCCAGCCTGCTGAACACCGATGTCACATAACACTCAGCAGCTGACTGACCTTTACAGGGAGATGGTGCTATTGAGAGATCTATAACCAACCATCTGCATGTGTATGGACTTCCCAATAGTGTGCACATGGATTTGTTGGAAATAAAAGACAACAGATTGACATATATGAATACAGAGTTGCAAACCAGAAGAATCATGTTTATGTCTGCATGTGTATGTCTCCCTTATAAATGCACTGCATCTAAAAATGAGCCCAGATTGAAAAAGAGTGTTGGCTGAGTGCAGAATTTCTAGGGTGTAGGAGATATTTCCAGTCTGTAATTGACAGTGATAGTCCACTTGTCTCAACACCCTCTATTGTCAGCCAGCAAAGTGCAAAAAAAAAAAGTTAATGTCAATTAGATGGATTTCTGTCCAAGTATAAACAATGTTCATCTATTAAAGAATAAACAATTGTCCGCTCACCACTTCCTACGATCACTTGTGGCTGTAAATGAATCTCCACTATATAAGAGAAGGTGATGAACGCAGATAGTTGTAGTATAGCACTGTGTGGATACCTTCAACCTATGCGTTTTGCCCCTCCCACCGACTGGGGCTTCATCTGGGCATATGAGGGGGTTGAATGGAAGATACCGGAAATGCTACACCACTGCTTTTTTGATATGTGTGCCACAAGGAAAGAGGGACTTCTGCTACTTGGATGTGGTAATCCAACCTATCTACTTTCCATTACACCCTCAGACCTCAAAATATTCCAAAGTACAGATTTTTTTTTTCAAATTCTGGAGAGTTAATCACCTAACTACAGTGGCTCTGTTGATGGAATGCTTTGTAGTGGAGTTCATGTATCTGTTCCAGCAAAGAACAAAGTGAAGAACACCTCTCCAGGCAAAATCAGGTGCAGCATGGATCACAGGTGCAGACCTCGGCTCACCACCGTGGAAAACAAACAAAACAAGGAATTGGTCACACACTGGAACTCCAAATTATCTCGATGTCATCTTTTTTGTCAAAAGTGTAAGACAGATACAGGCAATGGTAGACATTTCACAAGCGATAGCTTGCTTGTTCACAAGCAAGCTATCGCTTGTGAAACGTCTACCATTGCCTGTATCTGTCTGACCCTTTTGACAATAAAGATGACATCGAGATAATTTGGCGTTCCAGTGTGCGACCAATTCTTTGTTTTGTTCATGTGTATGTTCCTGCTATGGGAAAGGATTCCACGTACTGTTGGATTTTTTATTTTTCATTATGGGTGATTTAACAGAAGGTACGGGGGCATACAATGTGGAGGGCAACAGCCAAACTTCAAGTCCTAAGTAGCCAGAATGAAATCAGGAATTATGGTGGGAAGATCTCACTATCCAAGTAACCAATACATAAAGGTAGCCATATGCAAACCAGCAGGCTTCACCCATGATAAGATCGCTTTTTGGTGGACTTATCCTAAAATACATTCATTGGTGTTCAATGATATCTGTGAACGGCAATGACAATTTTTTTATTACATATTTGTTTAGTCTACATCTGGAATTATTAGTTGTAAGATGGTCACTGTAATGGGGCGTACACACGGTCGGACTTTTCGGCTACAAAAGTCCGCCGGACGCCGCCGGACCAAATCCGACAGACAATCCGACCATGTGTGGTCTGCATCGGACTGCATCGGACTTCCAACGGACCGTTTCGGTCGGAAATCCGACGTACTTTAGATTTGAAGCCTGCTTCAAATCTTTACGTCGTAACTCCGCTGGACTGAGTTCCTGACAGAAAGCCCGTTCGTCTGTATGCTGGTCCGATGGACCAGATACGACGCATGGGCAGGGTATTGCATCTCACACTCGCTACAATAGGAAGAACAAATTTTCCTATTGCGGCGAGTGCGGGGCATGCCAGGCCCTTAAGTCTGGTATGGATTTTAAGGGGAACCCCCTACGCTGAAAAAACAGCGTAGGGTCCCCCCAAAGTCCATACCAGACCCCGATCCGAGCATGCAGCCTGGCTGGTCAGGAAAGGGGGTGGGGATGAGCGAGCGCCACAGAGCATCACAGGGCTCCATAGCAAAATGTTGTATGCCCCCCCCCACAAACAGCCCCCCCACAAATAAATGAACTAATGCCATTGAACAACAGATTACCACACTCATGTAGCACAGTACCCAGGCAACAGCTTATATTAATTTCGAAGTATGCAGTATACTGTATGCAGACCCTGAAGGACACACATGCCTACCCCCATCAGTACAGACACCCCCTACCTCAGTGCAGTCCCCCCAGCAGTACAGACACACCCCTTAGTAAAGACACCCCCCTTAGTGCAGACCCCCCCAGCATTACAGACCCCCCTCAGTGCAGGACCCCCCAGCAGTACAGACCCCCCACCCAAGTGCAGACCCCCCATCAGTACAGTCACCCCCCCAGGAGTACAGACACCCTCCTATTACAGACCCCCCCCTCAGTGCAGACACCCCCCCTCAGTGCAGGACCCCCCAGCAGTACAGACACCCCCCAGTACAGACCACCCCCCTAGTACAGACCACCCCCAGTGCAGACCCCCCTCAGCATTACAGACCCCCCTCAGTGCAGACACCCCCCTCAGTGCAGACACTCCCCCCAGTGCAGACCCCCCAGCAGTACAGACACCCCCCATCAGTACAGACCCCCCACCCAAGTGCAGACACCCCAGCAGTACAGACACCCCCCTCAGTGCAGAACCCCCTCAGTAGTGCAGACCCCCCCTCAGTGCAGGCCCCCCTCAGTAGTGCAGACCCCACACAGTAGTGCATACCCCCCTCAGTAGTGCAGACCCCCCTCAGTGCAGACCCCCCCTCAGTAGTGCAGACCCCCCTCAGTAGTGCAGACCCCCCTCAGTAGTGCAGACCCCCCCTCGGTGCAGACCCTACCCTCAGTAGTGCAGACCCCCTCGGTGCAGACCCCCCCTCAGTGCAGACCCCCCTCAGTAGTGCAGACCCCCCTCAGTAGTAAAGACCCCCCTCAGTAGTGCAGACCACCCCTCAGTAGTACAGACCCCCCCAGCAGTATAGACGCCCCCCCACCTTCTTACATACCTCAGACAGTCACCAGATACACACAGTGGTGTGTGTCCCTCGAGGCTCGAGTGCAGGCTCCTCCTCCTCTGTGGATGTAAACAGAGAGGAGGAGAGGCGGCTTTGGTCCGCGCCGCTGAGGGACACAGCGGCGCGAGCGGAGCGAGCGGTGCGGCTGCCGCTACCCAAGGGTGACACCCGGTGTGGCCCGCACCCACCTAGCAATGCCACTCACCAGGCCCCAACTCGGCTGCGGGCCCGTAGCGCCCGCATGGGTCGCTATGGTGGTAGTTCTGTCACTGTTCCTATCTGAAAGAACAGCATAACTGATTTTTTTTCCTGTTGCAGTTAAAGAGGAGCTTCACCCTAAAGTGGAAGCTCCACTTTATGCCCCCCCCCTTTCTTCTATTTTAGGCACTTTTTGTTTGGGGGGGTACCTGGTTTTGACAGTTAAACGCTCCCACTTCCAATCAGATCTCCACAGCGATCGTCCAGAAATTATCTCTGCTATGGAGCTGGGTGACCATGACAAGAGACCACTGGGGAGACAGCTGCACAACATAGGTTAGCAGGGCCTGTGGGAGCGCACAAGAAGGATGGTTTCTAACCAACCTTCTGGTGCGCTCATACAGGCCCTGCTAGCCTATGGTGTGTAGCTGTCCCGAGTTCTGTTGACGTTACTTCCGGGGACACAAGATCCTCTAATCCCTGTGCTATGGCTGGCAGTCTCCTGTCATGGACCTGCAGCTCCATCACAGCCTCCTGCCACGGATTCCCACAGCCCTCACAGCCCCTCCAGCACATCCCTTCTATAAATGGTTTGGGTCTTTCAACTAGCAGCTGTGTGCACAGCACCATGTAAGGCTTTTAATAACAATTTTAACTGGATTTCCTTGTCTCCTGTGGACCCTGGGCTCTGGTTAGTGCATCTACCCCACACAGTCCGTTCCACAGACTGTTTTCATATGACCTCCCTGGAGCGCCTTGACTGTATGTTTTTGTATACTGTCTTTACCACTATCCCAGTGGACACGCTGAGGCTGCCCAGCCAAGTCCACATACTACCTTTCTCTTGCTGCTGATATGGATCCACATTGTGATACTGCAGCATAGCACCTTACATTCTTCTATATTAGGGGAATAGTTTTACCTCTCTTTATTGCTAGAGCAGTTGTTCCCAGCTTGGGACTTGAGTATTCCCAGGGGTACTAGCCAAGGCATCTAAGGGTATGCAATCATAAAATATAAGAATGGCAGAAAAAGGCAGTGGTGCACCTGTGACTGTAAAATAGATGTGTGTGTGTGTGTGTGAGTGTGTGTAGGGGAGGTTACTAAAACTGGAGCACTCAAAATCGGGTGCAGGTGTGCAAGGTAGTCAGATTTTAACTTCAGCCTGTTCAATTAAGCTTTGACAATAAAACCCGGAAGCTGATGGTGGCCATATATGGCAACTTACTCAGAATCACACAGTAATGCTGGATTTTTGGCTGAGTCAGAAGAAGTATACAGCTTGTCAGTAGTGAAGTTTGGGATGAGTTCTGGTGCTCCAGTGGCTCTGATTTAAAGTACACTTACTGTACTACAGTATGTAGCCTCCCTGACAGTATTCCCGAGTGTGGCTCGGGGTTAAATTTCAGCACCATTAGCGGTAACCCCGAACCACACTCGGGATTACATCTCAGGATCCCGGTGCAGTGTTACTTACCTTGTCCCCAGGATCCTGCGATGTCCCCCGCTGTGTCCTCCTCCGAAGCCTCTCTGTGCCAGGCTCCGTTCTCTGCCAGCCTTGCGACGCACGGGGGCGGAGCCTGGCGGCAAATTTAAAAAATGTAAAAATCATAACACATACAGTACTGTAATCTTACAGATTACAGTAGTGTATGAAATCATTTCACATCCCTTTTGTCCCCAGTGCTTTGTCCAGTGCCCTGCATGCAGTTTTATATATATACTGTTCTTTCTGCCTGGAAACTTGAGATTGTCCATAGCAACCAAAAACTGTCCCTTTACGTCAAAAGTGGCTTTAGATCAGCTAGAAAACAGCGATAGTAAATTAGAACACTTGCTGAATTGAGCGATAGTGAATTGTGGGGAAATTTATTTTATTATTATTATATTATTTTTTTTTTAATTATTTATATTTATTTATTATATTATATTATAATTTATGATTTTGTGTTTCAAACTTCATTATACCAAGGATGTCTACTAGACTCTTGTTTGGACAGATTTAAGTGTGTTATTGTTAAGAATTACAGGCCTACAATATAAAACGCCAAATTTCCATGCAAAATAATTGTACCGCTTTCAGCACCTAAAATCCGAAATAATCATACCGCCAGGGAGGTTAAAGGATCAGAAGTATACAGCTTGTGGACATGTTTCTGATATGTCATATGAATACTCCTTAACCCTTGGTATTCTAATTTTATAGAGGGAATAAAATGAGAAAATGATTCAACACTATACAAAAGAAACAACATATGAGGCAGCACAGTGGTTTAGTAGTTAGCACTTCTGCACTTATAGCACTTGGTTAACTGGTTTGAATTACTTCCATAGCACTACCTGCATGGAGCTTGTATGTTCTCCCTGTGCTTGCGTGAGTTTCCTCCCACAGTCCAAAATGCTGGTAGGTTCATTGGTTACTGTCTAAAGTGGCCCTAGTATGTATATGTATGCATGTGAGGCAGTGTCCTTAAATTGTAAGCTCCTTGAGAGCAGGGATTGTTGTGAATGTACAATATATGCAAAGCACTGTGTAATTTGTTGCTACTATATTAATACCTGTAATAAATATGATGTGAAGATTTGTATCAAAAATGCATGCTTTAGCAGTGGACGAGCTAAAAAATATAAATGTCTGTTTTTGCACAGTCCTCAGCTGGTTGATGCAGTGACTTTTGCTCAAACTCCTGAATCTTTGAAGGCTGTTTTGGAGTTTTTGGACTTTGGTAATGGAAGCAGACCTTTGTTACAAGAGAGATTCTTATATGCCTCTGGCCTGGCTTCACATCCAAATGAAAGTATGCTGAGAGCTCTGCTTGTAAGTGCATTTGATATATTGTGTCAACTAAAGTAGGTTTTACATAATAGCATGGTGCAAAAAATAGTAGTATTCAGTCAGCCATTGTAACCATAGTAAAATTAGATTTTCCTATCTTCCCTACTTAAAAGCACATCTTTAATTCTGTCAGTGATGTCTATAGCACCACCCCAGACTGAACCCCAATTTATGGGCATTCCTATGAGGGAACTACAACCAGTTCTATAATCACTGCCCCCTCTCTAAGATTCACACTGTGAACAGCTCTGCAACAACGACTGTTCACTCACAATTTCACTAATAAACAATCAATTAGTGCTACAGGGCTGTGTGATAGATCTCCTGCTACTAGTAAACATACATTGTGCTACAGTGCTGATTGATCTTTATCTTTTGTTAATTGGAACCGACCCAGCTCCCTGTTGTGCTAAATGGGGGGGTTTGTCTCCAGAATGCCCCTGCTGCCAGAGTTGAGTGCTATCAGTCAGCCTTGATTCAGTAGTCATCTCCTTGCTAGGAGAATGGCCAGACAGCATTTGGAGGAGGGAAGTCGAGCTGTCAGTCTGACCATGCTGCCACTCAGCAATTGTAGGACAAATCAGAAAGGGACAAAGTGCTATATGCCCTGGGAAGTTTAATAAATATTAAAAAATTAAGAGATAGTTAATCCCTAAAATAGCAGAGAGTTGATTTTATAGCTTTTTCTGATAACCATTAGTAACTTTATTTCTTTATGTCTAAAGCAGGCTAAAGATAACATGAATGCTGTGCATTACAAAAACTGGCTTTAAAAGAGCATCTTTCAATCCTGAACCTCAATTCAGAGACTAAATAGTTTTTTTAGTGACTTATTTTTATTTAGTTTAGCTACCAGTCCTTACAAGCAATATTCCCTAGAGGGTTTTAAGACAACACTGCCTTAACTATTCCGCATGAGGTTACAGCTGCTAACTTATCATGCATTCCATTCAATAATTCCCATTATTCCATTCAATCATGCCTCTAGGCCATATGCTGGCAAATTTCTCCCTGAAGATGTCATAAGCCACAAATAGATAATTTTCTAACAACGCATTCATTTTGTCTTTGACTAAGAATCCCTTAATAGACAATGCTATGTATATATCTGAATGTAACAGTCCATGCTAAACATACTGTAAGTGTTGAATTATATCACATAATATAGCCCATGACAGACACTCTCAGCATTGTTCCATAATAAAATACAAATTGATGCTAACATGAAAAAAATTGTGCCATCATATATCAAGTTAACATGTCTGTAATTCATCAACATCCATATTACAATGTCCTACCCTAGCAATTGGTGTAATTTGTCAAACTCATCAAATAAAATTACTATTCAAATATATACCATAGACTTTCTCAACCAATTTCCACTGACCACCAATGTAAGGGGTTACATCTACATTAAACGCTAATGTTAGAACACAACATCGTTTTTACTATCTGCATTTCTTTTTTGTTGTTATTAATCATTTAATTCCTGAAAACAATTTTGCCATATACAGCAGGTAGGTGTTAACATATGAGCTGGCCTAGGTGTTAAAATACTCTAGGAATCCCACATTCTTTATTAATCTATTTAAAACATTGTGCAATTTACTCATGATGCTAATGTAAATATGATCTGTATATGTAATAATTTCTAGTAGGGGTTCCTCATGACCATATATAAAATGATTGGGCAAGGTGCAGACTGTGATATTACAACCACTCCACTCCACCTCTTCCAATCAGAGAATGCTTTTCTTCATTGAAAAAATACAAGGTGATCTGTGAAGGGTGGCTTAGCCGAGTGAGCAGCACACTGTGGTCAGTATGCAGTGGGGCAGAAGTTTGACACAGACAGGACCCAAAAGATCACGGTGATCACTGTAGTTGTGCCAAATACCACAGTGATTTCCAGTTTCAGAGATGTCCCTCAGGCATGGGATATGCATACTTACATTGGTCCAAGCCAGACCATTGTAACTATGCTATTAAGATCATAACTGAAGTTCAGCTTTACATAACCTCATGGCCAAAAATTGTTCAGCTTCATATCAATACACAGTGTGGAAAGTGGTTAAAGTGTTCTACTGATCTTAATTTTTTTTCTTGTTTAATTTTTTAGGACAAATACAAAGGAAAAATTGCAAACGAGGAGATTAGAGAAACTGTCATTATTATTATTGGTGCTCTTGTCAAAAAACTGAGCAAGGCTGGAGGCTCTGGACTACCGGTAACCATTATAGCATATTTACTTATTCATACTTTTTTTTCAGATTGATTGGTTAATTTTCTCTGTAGCGCTAGCCCGTAGGAACTGCTGGTATTTTGCCCAGGTCTTCCCCCTTTTTGCCCCGCAGCCAGGCATAAGGTAGATTCGCACAGCCAGGTGCACACACACTTCCGCTCATTGTCTTCAATGACCAGTCTAGTGGTTTTGTTTTTGTTGTTTTATTTTTGGAGAATGTGGATAGGGAAGGGGATTTAGTGGGATACTCCAAGAAATAAAACTATTCACAACTGAGTACGTCTATCTGATCTCTCGGTTAAGCTCTGGTGAAGTCCTTGCTGAAAGCAGATAACAGACTTCTTAAAAGTAAACTCCTCAGGTACAAGCCAGTTACAGCAGACTGTGACAGTCCAAAAGTAGCAGAAGCTGAGCAAAGTCCTGTGCAGTAGCAACAGTTAGACAAGCTCTTCGGAACACTAGCCAGTGTTTCCTTGTTCAGACCCTCAGCTGACTATATAGCACATCAGAAGGGGTTAAAAGCACAAGTCTATAGATCCTATAGGTTGTCTGCACACATAAAATGTCCAGGGACAGCTGGTAGCCTCCTTCCAACTTCCAAGCGACACTCTAGTTCATGCCTTCGGGTTGCCCACCTGAGGCCACATGGCTTCCTCTCTGAAGAAACCAGCGTCCATTGGCTGGTGAAACGCATCAGCAGTGTGACGTCAGCACATCACTGGGAACCGCGTGCTCTACAATCTGGGTGTTTGTCAGCACGGAACAAGCAGCTTTTCCCTTCCTGCAATGAACCATACGGAGGCAGCAACCATACAGTGAGGGATCCCTCTCCAGACAAACTTATCCATTGGCCAGTGCGGAGCGGCATTCATGGCCACAGCGTTCCAGGGGTAAAGTTATGCTATTGATGGATGATGGACTCTGTGTGATTGGTGAGAGTTTTTATGCCCCACTCAGCACCTGTATTATTCATCAAGTATTTCCTACTCCTGCTTTGGACTCACAAACAGTTAATCAGTCTACTTATAGTTTGTGTTAGTGGTGAATATCTGGTGTGTATGTGTGGGATGTGATTTGTTTTTAACCCTTTGACAACGTTGTCTTAGTTTTAATTGGTCTGTGCCAGCCATCTATCCATTGCCCCCCCCCCCCCCCCTTTTGTTGTTCATTTGTAGTGGTTACTTTTTGTACTAATAAAGCTAGTTTGTATGTATCCTAGTGTTCTGTGTTGACCCTCTTAAGAGAACTTTATTCTCTTGGTTTTTCCAGCATGTGCCAGGGGAGGCAGTAGCCTCCCCCCTAGCTGGGGCAATCCCATTCTAGGAAAGCCATCGTGCTCAGCATGCTCTGTGAATCCCAGCATTGTTCAGGCCCAACCCACCTGGAATTTGCTTGAGCGGCATTAATATTTTGGATGTGTTCCACCTATACATCCAGAACCTTACCAGATTGCTTGGATAGAGCAGAGCCCAGAGGCAGAACCAAATAGCAGCTAAGCACACTGAGCAAGCTACACTAGGTGATCACAGCTCTCTGTTAAGCAGATAGCCAATAAATTTACCTAACTGTCCTCTGTTAGACAGAAAACCCCAAAACTATTATACACCAATCCTAGCACCTACCTAGGAGGGTGCTACATCTCTATAAATGCAATAAAGTAGGCCAAGGTACAGGAATACATATTAGAATACAGGTTAGAATATAGGTTTTGATAATCAATAGAATGCACACACACTTATATATATATATAAATAGCTATAAATATTCTTATTATAAGTACCAAATCCCTCTTTTTATTAGCTTCCTGTAATCACATGGGTGAGAGAAAGTTAGTCAGGCTCTACCGCATTGCACAGGGTTGTCTGCTAGTATCCTACTGAAAAGAAAGCAAAGCAACAACCTTTTCAGTGTGACAATGCTCCTTCATTTTATATTTAGTATGCAGGAAATAAAATGGTGACTAAGCTATTTTTTTGCAGTGTAAAAAAAAATAAGGTAACCAACCTGGCTATGCTGTCAGGGTGGGTGCATGGATCAGAAGACTGGCTAAACAGAATTACAAATACTTTGACAGGTAAAACAGTTTGCATATAGGTAATACATGGCCTGCACGTATTTTGATTTATTTACATCAAGTAATGGAAACAATCATCATTTTGCCAAACTGGAAGTTTTAGGAAACTGAAAAGTGGTTAGCACTGTCAGACCATGAATATGCACAAGGTCTGGGATTTTATGGCATGAAGTTTATTCTGTCATACGGAAAGTGAGAACAGTTATAAATAATAAAGTTTAACTAGTTGACAATGAATAGGGATTCTGCCCTGTACAGTGCATTTCAAATTATATAATCTGTATTGTTTTCATTACAGGCAGTTCAGGAAGCCAAGCAGTTAATCTTAAATGGTTTGCAAAAGGCAAGCAAACCTTCTGATGTGAAAGCATATCTTTTAGCCCTGAAAAATGCCAATCTGCCGGAAGGGATTCCAGTGCTGCTGAAATATTCAGAATCTGGGGAGGGGCCTGTCAGCAGCATTGCGATCAGCGCTCTTCAGAATTATGACATATCATTCATCGCTGATGAGGTAATTTACTATGCAGACATTCTTCACATTTCCAATTTACACGTGATATACAGATAATCAAGAAAAAAAACAACATGTCTATAATATAAGGAACAAATGGCAGCAACCATTCAGAAATTCACTTTAAAGCGTATGTCCAGCCAAAACCCCTGTCATGTTTTTATTGCTGTCCAGAGCTTTGTTAGAGAGATTTCCACTAATTTTCTGTCCCTCTGACAATTTTTACTTTTGATGACAGCACCACGGACAGAAACAAGAGTAAGGGGAGCTAGAACCCTCATCAGATTTTGTATTTCTGTACATGTCCCTGTTATATATATTTCTCTGTTTTCCTGTTGAATGAAATCATTGTCAGCAAAAAAAAAAATGTGGTTAGATCGCTAACAGAGTCCTAGATAGCAGTAAAAACCTGACAGAAGTTCCAACCCATCTCTACTCCATCCAAGACCCAACAATACAACGTAACCACAAACACAGATTATATATGCTGCCATATTGTAAGATCTGCTGGGGCCAGGGGATCAAGCCAGCATCTACCTTCAGTAAGCTATCAACACTTCAGTCTTACCTAGCTTCTAAGTCCAATGTAATGGAAAATAAAGCTGAGTCCATGCATCCAATTCCAAAAACCAGATGGGGTTATTTCCAAATAGCAGGTAAAACTACAGCCGTGGCCAAAAGTTTTGACACAAATATTAATTTTCACAAAGTATGCCGCTTCAGTGTTTTTAGATCTTTTTGTCAGATGTTACTATGGTATACTGAAGTATAATTACATAAGCATTTCATAAGTGTCAAAGGCCTTTATTGACAATTACATTAAGTTTATGCAGAGTCAATATTTGCAGTGAGTTGAACCCACTCCCTTGGCTGAGAAGCAACCCAACACACGAATGGTCTGAGGATGCTTTACTGTTGGCATGACACAGGACTGATGGTAGTGCTCACCTTTTCTTCTCTGGACAATCCCTGTACCTTTTGCAGAATATCTGTCTGTCCCTGTTGCTTTTCCTGGAGAGAAGTGGCTTCTTTCTTTTTGACACCAGGCCATCCTCCAAAAGTCTTCGCGTCATTGTGCGTGCAGATGCATTCACACCTTCTTGCTGCAATTCCTGAGCAAGTTCTGCACTGGTGGTGCCCCGATCCCGCAGCTGAATCAACTGTAGGAGACGGTCCTGGCGCCTGCTGGACTTTCTTGGGCGCCCTGAAACCTTCTTCACAAATGCAGTGGAAAGGTTTTTTATGCGATTAAGTTAATTTTCATGGCAAAGAGGGACTGTAATTGCAATTCATCTGATCACTCTTCATAACAATCTGGAGTATAGGCAAATTGCCATCATAAAAACTGAGGCAGCAGGTTTGTGAAAATTAATATTTGTGTCATACTCAAAACATTTGGCCAGGGCTGTACATTGGCAGTTCAGAAGGCATTGCTGGATTATTCATGTGCTAGCCATCTGGAACACAAAACCTTCAGGTTTTTGGTGTTTTCTGGGTGTACCCACCTTTTCCCTTTTCCCTTTATACTGTTTTTTGGGTAGATTAGAAAAGATTACATATCAAATGTTTGCATATTTTACCTTGGCTATGCATACTGTACATAGATGCAAAAAAAATAAACTAAACCTATTTATTTAAAGTGATTTAAGGCTTGTTATGTGTTATATTTTACCTGCTCTTACCCCCCCCCCCAGGAGTGCCCCCATAGCAAGCCGCTTGTGTCATAACTGATCACATGTGCAGCACCATGTCAACTGCAGATCAAACAAAGGCTAAGATGGAAGCTTCCTTAGCTGTAAAGTGTAGGAGGGGTTATTTCCACTTCAAGTACAGTATAAAGAGAAATGCTATACTGTATCTTAATACCAGGACACAGGAGTGGTATTCAAAGGCAATGGGCAGGGTCATATGCTGTTACTCTCAGGAGATTGGACACTGGTGAAATAGTTTTGCTAGGGTCACCGCTAGAGCTGACTTTTTTTTCTGAATCTTCTCTTGACATCTGACTGCTTATTGTCTTGCACTACCTAGTAGTTTCTGGATCCGTTACCCTCGGTCTAAGTGGGGCCGGCCTGTAATGTTTGCTTTGGGCACTGGATACTCCGTTAGGTGCCTTGGTACAAAGTGCAGCATATGAAGTTACCTGCAGGTTGCTATGCAGGTCCACGGTCATGGTCCATATGTATGGTTCTCAGAACCCGAAGACCCATTCGGGGGTATGCCCACCATGACGGGCAAAGCCTGGACCATATTAGGCCCAGAGTTGTAAAGACGGTAAGACAGGATTTCACTGCATATGGACTCTAGTTCCTTGCTTTAAACAGCACTATCCGTAGGTCATAGCATACTATGGTTTAGTGGGCAGAGGGTTTGGGGTGTTTTTCACTTTATTGTGTAACCACTGCTATTTTGTCTCTAAAGCCTCGTACACAAGATCGGATTTTCGAACGGGACTTGTGTGATGACAGGCTGTTGGCGGAAAATTCGACCCTTTGTATGCTCTATTGGACAGTTGTTGTCGGATTTTCTAGGGACAAATGTTGGATAGCAGGCTTTAAAATTTTCCGCGGACAATGGTCTGTTTTGTCGGATTTTCCGAGTGTGTGTACACAAGTCCGTCAGACAAAAGTCCAAAGTACATACACACATGCTCGGGAGCAAGGACAAGCTGAAAGCGGTCGGTCTTGTAAACTAGCATTCGTAATGGAGAATTAACATTCGTGACATGGCAAATTATGAAATCTAGAAATGCAGCGCACAATTCTCTTCTTCTTTAATGGGATAATAATGAAGCTGCTTTGCTGGTGATACTGATGGAGTTGTTGCAAACTAATTTTCAAAGGCTTTTTTTTTCTAGTGATATCAAGAATAATATTATTATGCTTGTTATTTTTTTTTTTTTGGTGCAAGTTACCACAACACCATTATCCCGTCGTTTTTAAGATCAAAGATATAACTATGTTGGTGTCTCTTAATTTTACATTGTATTTTTTTAAATGTACCTGCCTACTCCCAAACTTTCATTTGAAGTAAAACACATAGCCAAGTATTATTCTCCACATTTTTTTTATTGTGCATTAAAAAAGAAAACAAATAAAATTAGACATGCTATCTGCCAATAAAACTTAACCAAAAAGTTCATTCTATGCATCCAAAAATATAGAAAAAATACCAAATCAAATCAACATTCAACCAAAAAATAAAATAAAAGCCTCATGCATGGGTCCTGCTTCTTAATATAGGGGGTCAACAGAGTTGGTGAAAGCAGGTGTCCGTCACCCGGAGATAATTCTGAAAATCATCCGGATTATTCTCCTGGAGCTCCCGCAGTAATGGCATATGACATAATTGGTCACGATTAATAAAGCAACCAATTTTTGGTCCAAGAAATCCTCCTCCTCCTGTTCCTGGACTGGACTTGGGTCAAAGCATTAACTCCAAGGCCAATAATAAATAACACGTTATCTCCTCCGATTCTGCAACATGGCTGGTTGACGAACGGCCGTTCAGAAACTAACTGAAAAGTGCAACTGAAAAGTGCAACTGAAAAGCGCACACTGAAAAGCGCAAAATGAAAAGCACAAAATGAAAAGCTCAAATCAACACTCCCCAAACTTCTACTAACACGAAATTAGCAGAAGGAGCCCAAAGGGTGGCGCCAAAGAGCTGAAAAACCACGTAGTACGTCACTACGTTCAGGTTTGATGGCCGACAATTCCTTGCCATTTGTATGGAAGACAAAATCCAGGCACATACTTTCAGACGAAAGTCCGAGGTTTTGTCTGCGGAAAATCCGATTGTGTGTACGAGGCTTAACACTTCTCCCATTATCTGACTCTGGCTCCCTCTTAGACATGCACCATGCTGATATAGAAAAAAGAAGATGACTCCTGCGCACAAGTGGTCAACCAAATATATGGAAAAAGATCAATCACAGGCCTTGCTGCCCTCAAGGATGGGGAATCCTAGCAAACAAAGACATAAAAAGAGAGAGGGGCGCACCGGCCATGTGCATTATCTTTTGTAAAACATTTATTGATTAAAATAATAAAAGAAATTACTCACAAGCAGTAGTACAATCAGGTGCCATAAAACTCGAGCAGCAACAAGCAGCAAGTGGTTATAGTGATGAGCGAAGCTTTCCAAAGGTCTTAGAGGAACATACAGGCATCACTACTAGCTAACGCGTTTCGAAGGGCACGTCCCTTCTTCATCAGAGCTCAGCAGTCACTGACTGTGACAGATCGGACAATTTTGACACTTTTTTGGGACCAGTGACATTTATATAGCGATCAGTGCTAACAAAAAATGCACCAATTGCTGTATAAATGACACTGGCAGGGAAGGGGTTAACACCAGGGGCGAACAAGGGGTTAAATGTTTCCTTGGGAGGTGCTTTCTAACTGTGGGGGGAGTGGACCCACAGGGAGTAGAGAGCGATCCCTGTTCCTAATCACTAGGAACAGACAATCTCACTCTACTCCCCTGATAGAACAGGGATCTGTATGTGTAAACAAACAAATGTCGATTGTAAAAATGTCGACGTACAATGACGGCAATTCACGCACGAGAGCCAACCTGCCGCAGTACAACTGTGGAGGCTGGTCGGGAAGTGGTTAAAAAAGACCCTATCAACATAAAAATACACAACAACAAAAAGTAGGTGGATTTAAGTAGGTGCATCCCTCAGGGGACATAATGGGGGTATTTGGGGGACAGTAAAAACACTAGTTAAGTCACATTGAAGTAGGATCATTGACACAGTGGGGTTGATTTACAGTGCAAAATCTGGTGCAGCTGTGCATGGTAGCCAATCAGCATCTAAGTTCAGCTTGTCCAATTAAGCTTTAACAGTAAAACCTGGAAGCTGATTGGTTACTATGCAGAGCTGCATCAGAGTTTGCACTCTCCAGTTTCAGTAAATCAAACCCAATGTAACTTCCTTGGGGATTTAGTTTTATCATTTCAGCCCACTGTTTCACTTGAGTTTGACATGCCTGGTCTAGAGTCTTTTTAAAGTGGTTGTACACCCTGTACAACCACTTTTACCTACAAGTAAGCGTATATTAAGTCTTAACTGTAGGTGCTTGAAATATGTCCTAAACCTCCATGGTTTAGGAGATATTTACAAAAAAGCCGTGCGCCGATAACTATGGCGCATGCGCAGATAACTACGGCGCATGTGCCAATGTCTACGGCGCATGCGCACTTTAGATAGGGCAGATCGTGCCGTTTCTAATAGGGGTTCATGCCGTGACTAGTGGCGCGCGCATGACAGTCACAGAGCCGGAGTTCGCAGCCCCGGAAGGAAGGGGGGTGAAGATGGATGCTCGCTGCTAGTGGGGACAGCAGTGACATTGCAGGCTTCGGTTTCAGGTAAGTGATACATAATGGGCTACTATGCAATGCATAGTAGCCCATTATGCTTTACCTTTGCAGGGAAATAAAGAAGAAGTAAAACCCACCAGGGTTTACTTCCTCTTTAAAAAACAATATTAAAGTGGATCTAACATGAAAGGAAAACACTTCACAAGCATTTCTGAATGTCATTAATAAAAAAGTACCTTTTTTTTACTATGCTATTCAGTTATTGTTTTGCACTCAAACAAACCTTATCGTTGAGATAAGAAGCTGACCCTGTTATGAGCAAATATGGTTATCTTTATTTTTACATATATATACTATATATATAATCACTAGCTATATGTAGAAACAAGGCTTTTAAAACATTGGCACACTTTGATAAGATTATTTACATTTAGCTTATCATCTTCACATGTATAGCTACAAAAAACGTAAAAAGGCTATACGTTCTCTTTAATCATGCTTACTAGGTTGTTGCAATGTTCTAAAATTTAGAACATTGCAACAGCCTAGTAAGCATGATTAAAGAGAACCTAAAGCCTTTTTTAAGTTTTTTTAAATATACATGTGTAGAATCTAAATCATCAAAACCAGAACTTCATTAGAAATTTGAAAAGCTTTGGTTGGATGTTCAATATATGGTTTATACTGATATTTTACCTATAGATGGGGAATGAGAATTAAGAGTTAATTGTTGATTTGATTTAGCTTTTCCATATATATATATATATATTATATATATATATATATATATATATATTATATATATATATATATATATATACACAGTAGTGTGCAGATTTAGTTATTTTATGGATAAAAACAGTAATATTTAAGTGTAATAAGAAACTTTAGAGCTTAACAAGAAGATATAAAATCTACCTTTTGTATGGATATGCACACTGTTTATTAGTATACATGCTTCTGTGTTTAGGAAATGCCACTAAAGGTCAGAGGTTGGTGATGACTGAAAAAGAAACATGATTCATTTAGAGTCTGTGTATTTGAATGTAATGTTCCTTTTCTCTATTATTAAATGCCTGAGTATGTGTATCTATAATTCATCATTTAAAGAGTGTCATGATTATATTGATATCTGACATCTATGAATATAATGTCACTCGCATTAATAATTTTAAACAACTTTAAATTTGGTTAAATTTGTTTTAATACATCTTTACCTGCACACATTTTATTGATATTCAAATATTGAGAAAGTGACAATGTGAAGTTAGAAATCAGTTCAAAATTCAATATGATATACAAAAAAAATAAATAACTCTGCAGCAATAGCACAAGACAAAAAAACAGAACATAAAATACACATTGCAAATAAAATGTCAAATACACAATGGAATGTTGAAGATGATTT